>NC_041383.1:316497929-316579018 GCF_002162155.2 Triticum dicoccoides | reverse complement strand
CAGGTAAGTGGCCCAGGTACTTCCTTCTCTCTCTCTCTCTTTTATTTCTATTTCAGTTCTGTTTTCTTTTTTTTAATTCTTTTGCCACTGTTTTGAATTAAAATAATAATTCAAACAATGCCAAAGCTCCTCTGAATATTTTATATTGCTAGATGGACTTTTCCAAAAGCTTATAAAATATTTCAGGGGGTATTTGAAATTATATTCTAATTATATGAATATAATTCAAATTCAAATAGCTAATGAATTAAATCCAAAGTCCCAAAAATAAATCTTAAAAAATGTTCAATATTTTGGTTGGGACCAGAACCCTTACAAAAAATTATCAAACATTTAAGAAGAGCCTTTTGGAGCAATGAATGAGATTTCTAGGGTTTTTGCCCCTCTTTTATTTAGGGTTTTGAGGCTTCCAATATTCCTCAATTCAAGTTTCAAAAATATAGACATGATGCACACATGAAGCTAGCCTAGAGCAATGCCAGAAACTAGGGATGTGACAATGTAATCCTTTGTACAAAGCCGGGCGCAGACCCCGTGCATAAGTAAAGCTCATGTGCTCCGCACATCTTGTCAATTTCACGCTTTATACTATTCTTTTTGGAATGCGTTATCTGACACTTTGTGCAGCACCTACCCCCGGTAAGCAATAACGAGCCATAAGGCTCCATATCTTTATTTTCTCTTCTTTCTTTTTCTCAAAAAGGAAAGGAAGGTTCCCTCGCCCACAAGTTTGCCGGGGGGAAAGGAGGAGATAATGGTGTGGACTAGGCATCATTCAAGGAAGTTTTGCCTTATCGGAAAGCAAACGACAAAAAAGCTAAGTTGCCAAAGTTTGAGCAATCAGTTTTAAATTTTTAAGTTATCTTCCTCAAATGATCGTACTTTGTATGGAAAACCTGTGCGCGGAGGAACCTACTCATAGCTAGTTGCGCCCTTACTTTGTTTCGAGTCTGCTCAACAACTTAAGTGAGCTGCAACTAGTTGCGACAAGGTTTCTTGTCGGCAGCGGCACCGCCAGCAGGCTGCTGATGTCCCGCACTCCTTGCTCGCGGCCCAGGTGCCTGCACCGACAAGTTCCCTAAAAGCGTAGGGCAAAAACATACAAAGGAAGGAATCAAGTGAAGGAAATAACATAGCAATCTCTACCCAAAATAGAGTTATGTTACAAGATAGCTTGTCGCAGCTCTAACAGATTATTCTCATGACATGACCAGCAGCGACAAGGAAAAAGAAAAAACGGGCGGCCTAATCTACGCGGTCGCCCTCAACCCTCTTGATCTCGCTCACCTTGTCCACAATGGGTGCGACAAGGGCCTTGAGCGCTTCTAGATCAGCATCCGGCAGCAGGGACCTGAGGATGTTGGTGAGGTTGAGGCCTGGGTTGCGGAAGGCCACCTTCACCAGCACCTTTTGAAGAACTCCCACGCAGATCTTGCGCGACTCGTCGGCCAGCTGCTTTGGGATCTTCTCCCGGAGTCGCTGGAGGGCCGTCGCCACGCCTTTGAAGAACAAGCTGAGCTTGGCGCTGGATTGGAGGTGCTCGTCGGAAGAATACCCGAGGTCCTTCATCCCCAGCTGCGCCAGCTCCCCGTCGATGGCGGCGGCAACATTCACGAGACCCTCGGTCCAGTGCTCCACAGTCTCCCTAAAAGCATTCTGGGCGGCAGCAGCACTCGCCAACAGCGCCTCGTCGGCCTTGATGTTCTCCTTCAAGGCCACCTCTTGCTCCCTAGCGCCGTCCAGCGTCTTGGTCAAAGTAACCAGCTTCAACTCAAGATCGGCGTTGGAGTCCTTGGCGGTGCTAAGCTCTTTGCTCCTCTCAGCGAGACGACCCTGCAGCTCGCCATGAGCGGCGGCGTCCTTCTCGCGCTCAAGCTTGAGCGCTGCAAGCTCCTCGCCGCTCGCCTTGAGATCGGCCTCCAGCTGCGCCATCTTCGTCTCCAGTTCCTTCTTGGCGGCCTCGGTAGCTGCGGCAGCACCCTTTGCTTCCTTGAGAGCCCCGCCAATTGCTTGCTCGCGCGCGGCAAGCTCCTCCTCGTGGCTGTCAAGGTTGACCTTGCGCTGTGCCAACTCACCTTCCTGCGCAGACAGCTTCTCGCCAGCGAGCCATTGTTGCTCTTCAACTTCAGCCTTCGCGAGGAGGAAAGCTTTCCGCTCCTCGGCAACCTGCTCCCGCTCCATTCGCAGCGCCGCGAGCCGCTGCGCCTCGACCGATTTCACGCCCTTCCCCTTGTCGGCTTTCGGAGCCATGGCGGAGGTGGTGGGGGAGATCGACGGTGTTGGTGGTGCTGGTGGCAATGGGTGGCGGCACGCTGCTCTCTTTCGGCTTTGAGAAGAAGGGGGGAGCGGCGGAGATTTCCGAGATTGGAGTAGCAACCGGCGAGATGGGCGAACTGCCCCTGTTTCCCCTGCTTATAAAGAGGGAGGGGTCGGACATTCCGCCTTTACGAATAAAGAAACCACCCACGATCTCTCCCACGATGCCGCATTCGACGTGTGCAGTTGGGGGAGGGCACGGTGGATACGGAGTAAGATACGGCGTAACCCAGGCCGTGCATGCCCGTGCCCTGTTTTGGGCCTGGCCCAACAGCGCTCGGCACCGTGTGTGGCCCAGGCCCGGGGGCTCCTGTCGGTGTACTAGAGTAGGGGTACCCTAGTATCCCGAACTTGTGCACGGGCAGTTGCAGCACCCCGCGGCAAGGCTTGCCGGGTGACTGCCAAGGTCCTTCCTGGTTCCTTTGGAGCCATTCAAGAACAAAGTATTCAAGCCAAGGAGACAAGGCCCTGGCAAGAGGAGCTTGCCGGGAAGGCCAACCAAGGCATCTCAAGGAACTTGCCGCGACGCGCCACATGTCCCGGCAAGGCCCGGTGAGCGACAAGCTTCTGGACGCGACAAGACAACGACCGCGGCAAGGCACTTGTCGCAGCAAACTACCACTCTGTACCTGCGCTCCAGCACATCCACCAACGTGTCGCCCTGGGGCCTTTCCAGGCGCGCGTGGCAGGAGGCTGTGCAGCCAGCGGTGCGTGGTGGCAAGCGACGCTGACAAGACTGCCATCGTGGCGAGCGGTGGTGTCCCTAACGGTCCTTTTTGCACTATTCGGGCGATGCAGACGGGCATTTAATGCCTTTGTCCCCTGCCGTCAGGGTTAGGTAGGATACACTGTACAAGTAGTTGTACCAACCGCAACACCTTTTCCATTTTTGCCCTTGTCTACGTTGCCACCTGTCGGAGACCCCTTGAGCATATAAAAGGAGGCCCATGCGCAACGTAGAGAGGGGTTCGGGGGCCAGAAAACACCCACGCTCGGTCTCGTTAGCAGCTTGCATGTACTGTAGCACTCAGCGCTCCCGAGCAAGAACTGAATACAGTCAGACATGTAGCAGTAGGAGTGTTATCTCTCCGGAGAGCTCTGAAGCTGGGTAACCTGCTCGTGTGCTTCGCCTGGATCCGCTCTTCGTGCGATCTCCGCCCCCCGCCGAACCGAAAGCGGCTCGGTCCGCCGGTCCCATAGGTGTTCGTGGATCAGCTTCCCCGACAATGGCATTTCCATTCTGAGATATATTGCCATGCAACATTCCACTATTCCGTTTATTATGACACGCTTCATCATTGTCATATTGCTTTGCATGATCATGTAGTTGACATCATATATGTGGCAAAGCCACCTTTCATAATTCTTTCATACATGTCACTCTTGATTCATTGCACATCCCGGTATAGCACCAGATGCATTCATATAAAGTCATATTTTGTTCTAAGTATCAAGTTGTAATTCTTTAGTTGTAAGAAAATAAAAGTGTGACGATCATCATTATTAGAGCATTTTCCTAGTGAGGAAAGGATGATGGAGACTATGATTCCCCCACAAGTCGGGATGAGACTCCACACGAAAAAAAAGAGGCCAAAAAAAGGGAAGGCCCAAAAACACAAAACAAAACAAAAAAGCAAAAAAAATGAGAGAAAAGGAGAGAAGGGGCAATGCTACTATCCTTTTACCACACTTGTGCTTCAAAGTAACACCATGATCTTCATGATAGAGAGTCTGCTATGTTGTCACTTTCATATACTAGTGGGAATTTTTCATTATTTAACCTGTCTTGCATATTCCAATGATGGGCTTCCTCAAATTTCCCTAGGTCTTCGTGAGCAAGCGAGTTGGATGCACACCCACTTAGTTTCTTTTTGATCTTTCATACCATATAGCTCTAAGTGCATCTGTTGCATGGCAATCCCTACTCACTAACATTGATATCTATTGATGGGCATCTCCATAGCCTGTTGATACGCCTAGTTGATGTGAGACTATCTCCTTCTTTTTTGTCTTCTCCACAACCACCATATCCTATTCCACCTATAGTGCTATGTCCATGGCTCGCGCTCATGTATTGCGTGAAAGTTGAAAAGGTTTGAGAACACCAAAAGTATGAAAAAATTTCTTGGCTTGTCATCGGGGTTGTGCATGATTTGAATATTTTGTGTGATGAAGATGGAGCTTAGCCAGACTATATGATTTTGTAGGGATACCTTTGTTTGGCCATGTTATTTTGAGAAGACATGATTACTTTATTAGTATGCTTGAAGTATTATTGTTTTATGTCAATATTAAACTTTTGTTTCGAATCTTTAGGATCCGAACATTCATGCCACAATAAAGAGAATTACATGGATAAATATGTTTGGTATCATTCCACATAAAAAATTATGTTTTTACCATTTACCTACTAGAGGATGAGCAGCAATTAAACTAGGGGATGCTTGATATGTCTCCGACGTATCTATAATATTTTATTGTTCCAAGCTATTATATTATCCATCTTGGATGTTTTATATGCATTTATATGCTATTTTATATGATTTTTGGGATGAACCTATTAACCTAGAGCCCAGTGCCAGTTTTTGTTTTTTCCTTGTTTCTAAGTTTTGCAGAAAAGGAATATCAAACGGAGTCAAATTGACATGACAATTTATGGAGACTGGACCAGAAGAAGCCCACGGAGCAACGGAGATGGACCAGAAGAGTCCCGAGTCAACCATGAGGGTGGAGGGCACGCCCTACCCCTTACGCATGCCCCCCTACCTCGTGGTTGCCTCGTGGCCCCCCTGACTTGGTCCCGACACCAAAACCTATTTTATATCCCCAAACTTCCAGAACAAAACCTAGATCGGGAGTTCCGCCGCCGCAAGCCTCTATAGCCACCAAAAACCAATCGGGACCTTGTTTCGGCTCCCTACCGGAGGGGGGGACCATCACCGGTGGTCCTCTTCATCATCTCGGTGCTCTCCATGACAAGGAGGGAGTAGTTCACCCTCGGGGCTGAGGATATGTGCCAGTAGCTATGTGTTTGATCTCTCTCCCTCTCTCGTGTTCTTGATTTGGCACAATCTTGATGTACCACGAGCTTTGCTATTATAGTTAGATCTTATGATGTTTCTCTCCCTCTACCTTCTTGTAATGGATTCAGTTTTCCCTTTGATGTTATCTTCTTGTATTGAGTCAAGGATTTGAGAACACTTGATATATGTCTTTCATGTGCTTATCTGTGGTGAAAATGGGATATTCACGTGATCCACTTGATGTATGTTTTGGTGATCAAGTTGCGGGTTATGTGACCTTGTGAACTTATGCATAGGGGTTGGCACACGTTTTCGTCTTGACTCTCATTTAGAAACTTTGGGGCACTCTTTGAAGTTCTTTGTGTTAGTTTGATGAATCTGAGATTGTGTGATGCATATCGTATAATCAAACCCGCGGATACTTGTGGTGACATTGGAGTATCTTGGTGACATTAGGGTTTTGGTTGATGTGTGTCTTAAGTTGTTATTTTACTACAAACTCTAGGGCTGTTTGTGACACTTATAAGAAAGAATAGCTTTGAGGTGGCTTTGTACCCTACAATAATCTCTTCGTTTGTTCTCCACTATTAGTGACTTTGGAGTGACTCTTTGTTGCATGTTGAGGGATTGTTATATGATCAAATTATGTTATCATTGTTGTGAGAACTTGCACTAGTGAAAGTATGAATCCTATGCCTTGTCTCGAAGCATTGCAATATTGTTTTTGCTCACTTTTGTTACTTTCTACCTTGCTTTTTTATATTTCCATATTACAAAAACCTATATCTACCATCCATATTACATTTGTATCACCATCTCTTCTCCGAACTAGTGAACCTATACAATTTACCATTGTATTGGGTGTGTTGGGGACAAAAGAGACTCATTGTTATTTGGTTGCAGGGTTGTTTGAAAGAGTCCATCTTCATCCTGCGCCTCCCACGGATTGATAAACTTAGGTCACCAACTTGAGGGAAATTTCCTACTGTCCTACAAACCTCTACACTTGGAGTCCCAACAATGTCTGCAAGAAGAAGGTTGCGTAGTAGACATCACAACCCAAGAAGCTCCCGCCGAAGAAAAGGCTGGATCACTCCCGGGGAAGCGCTGACGAGGCCACGATGACGCAGCCTTGGCATGAAAGGGCCCCGCCGGGCTTTCCGATTCCCTTGTGTGCCCGTGCACAGGGCCGTGCGCACGATGACCGGCGTCGCAGGGAGCGGGGCTATGGAGGAGCGCAAGCATCGGCCGCGAGGCTGTCTCCTGTGCAGTCTCATGCCGAATGCTCGGCCTGGGAGTTCATGGTGTGGGTGGTGATGCCGCCGCACACATGGATTCGCCTCTCGAGGCCCTTTGTGGGGGAGCTACCACTGAGGGGGCCTGTCGAGCTGTGGCTGCAGCACGACGGATGCTGTGGCCAGGCCACAGAAGCAGAGGTCAAGGTCATGGACGCCGGTGACGCCTTCATGACACGAGGGTGGGGAACGATTGCTCACGCGTACCGCCCGGAGGGGGGCCACGTCATCCACTTCGTGTACGACGGAGTGTCGATGCTCTTCCTGAAAGTCTTCGACGAAGAAGGCCAATGCCTGTGGTGCTGCCCTGATGGAGGTGGCTGAGGTGACAGGGCCACCGACGGCGAACTTGCCCTTGGCCTTGCCAGCGACTCCTCCGATAGCGAGAGCGCCTCTTCAGACAGCAGCAGCGCTTCTTCCGAGCACGACTCGAGCGATGACGTCAGCTACGAACCGCCGAGCCGCCGCGCTCGCGCCTCAGGAACGGCGTCAGCCTAGTGTCGCCGGTGAAGCCATTGAGGACGCGCTCTCCTTAGGACTTCCACTTTTATTTCGGCCCTACAGTATGTCATGACAAACCCCTTTGGGGCATGTAAAAATAGTAATGCTTTTGCTTAGTACTTGTTACTCTCCAATCAGTGCTACGCTTGCAACTCCCATGTCATATCCCTAGCTTAGGCCTTGCCTGTCATTGCATAAGCTTCCCTGCATCATGTTTAATTTATTTTGAAAGTTGAAATGCGGATGTCAAGCCCTAGCACCAAAAATTAAATCAAATAGGGTCAACCATAATTATTTTCAATGAACCCAGAATGCTCTTCAGAAAAGTTCATCATTTTTGAATTGGCTGAAAACCTCTGCCAAACATGATGCACATATGTCACAGCCCCAGCTCAGCCCCTGTTATCTTTGATTGATCTTCATGTCATCATGTTTAAAATTCAAATGAATATGAATTTGGGAAGTTCAAACCCTAGCACCAAATGCATTCTAATAGGTTGAAATAAAATAATTTTCAATGAACCCAAAATGTCGTTTGAAAATGTTCATGATTTCTGATAAAGGTGACAACCTTTGCCAAAAATGATGAACATATTTTTACTAGATTTTTGAATTAATCCAATATGTATTTGAATTGGAGCTTTAAAATTCTATAATTAGTTTTACAACTCCAAATATTTTGAAACTTGCTAGGGTCACTGAAATAATTCAGAGAGTGCCCACAAAAAGTTTCAGAAATTATAAAAATGGTTTGGTCTTTGAACTAAATCAAAACAAAACAACAAAAATAGAAAAACAGAAAACAATAAAAAAGAGCAGAAACTCACATGGCCTACCTATAGCCCAACATTGTGCTGGCCCAGCTGCAGCATAGCCCACCAGGGACAAGGTTGTCTTCAACCTTGCACCTACTGGCAAGCCAGCGCTCGCACAGCCGAGTGCCACCTCCTGCTTCGCAGTGGCATGGCCTCAGGCCTTCTCTCCATCCCAGCGCGACGCCCTGGACACCCTGGTCCTCATCCTCTCTCTCCCTCAAACGCTCTCCCCTCCTATGTTTCTTTCACACGCAGCCACCCGAGCACGGGTGTCGCCACTGTCCACTGCCACTGGCCCTCCCTAGTCAAGCCGGCGTGACCAAGAGGACCGCCTCGGCTCCACCTTCATCCTCGATGCCCCACGCAATCAGGGACACACTGCAGCGCCTGCATCGCCCTCTTCTTCAAGCTCGGTCGACCGAGATCGTCGCCGCCGTTCCGTCGTCACCAAGCCGTCCCCAAGCCCACTTAGCGCCTCGTCCGACTCCTCGTGAGCACCTCTTCTTTTCCCCTCACTCTGTGCACCCGATTTCGTCCCCTAGCTAGCTGCCCCACCAGACCCGAGAGCTTACCGTCGCCGGACCTCATGCCACCATGGCCAAAGCCCACTTCTGTTGCTCCTGAGCACGCGTACATGCTCCACGCATCTACACGGAGCTAGTCCACAACCCGTCCTGCCCCCTAGCGCACTACAATACCACCTCCGCATGCACCCGAACTCCGGCCGCCATCGCTAGCTCGTCTCTGGCGAGTACAGCTCACCTCAGCAGTTGCTAACTACTCCATTGGATCCGGACGAGCAAGAGCTCCTCCCCAGTACCCTCAGTGTGCCAAACCACCGCCCGCAACTCGATCCCGAGCATCGCCGCCGTGAGCCGTGGTCACCGTCGTCTAACTGCTGGCGCGTCCGACGTGGCTACGTCATTAGTAGCTAACGATGTCGCTAATCACCCCTTATGTCACTGACACTGGACCCCGCTGCCCATCTAATCTATGGTTTAAGGTTAAACCTTTTTAATTAAAGCTACAACAACTGACAGGTTGGACTAGCATGTCAGGTTTGACCTAGACCGGTCCTGTTGACTGGCTGACGTCACAGTGACGTGGTGCTGATGCAGTAATCTGTTTTCTGGATTTTAATTAAATCAATAATAAATTTTTTATTTCAGAAAATGTCCAAAACTTCAAAAATTCATATAAAATCAACCGTAACTCCAAATGAAAAGATTTATATATGAAAAATTATCAGAAAAATATAATCTATCCATCTGTAAAATTTCCATGCATGTTGTAACAACTTATAGCTGCTGAATTGGACAAAATCAAATAAATCACATTTGAATGATCACATATGGAGTTTGAATTTGAATTTAGTGTTCAAACCAACTCCATTTAAATTGTTGCTAGCTGCATTAGCTCTAATCACAACATATTACCATGTCACATTCATGCATCATATTGTTGCATTGCATTAATTGTGTTCCTTCTCTATTGCCGGTTTTGTCCCTCTCTCAGTAGACGAGGTTCCGACGATGATATTGATGACACCGATGAAGAACTATACTATCTTCAGAAGTTCCAGGCAAGCAAAACCCCCTTGTTCATTCCAATAAAATCCAACTCTCTCGCTCTTGCTCTCTTTTACTACATTAGGATAACAACAACGATTCAACTGTCACATGCTGCGGTAGTTGAACCCCTTTCCTCTGCATGACCTGTCATTGCCACAGTAAATAGATGAAACCCACTAGCATGAGTAGGTTTTGTTTGAGCCACGATGTGCCTACTCATTCATGCTTGTTCATCCTTGCTGCTATTCCTTAGAGTTGTGTCAGGTCTTATTCATCAGGGATGAATTGGAAAGTTGTGAACATGCCCTATTGTTGAGAGCTAAGTGTGTGAACACGATTTGGTAAAGGTAGCGGCGAGAGGCCATGTAGGAGTACATGGTGGGTTGTCTCATCGGACATCCGCAGGAACAGAGTTCTGTGTTTGTGATCCATGAACAGCTACTAACACACATTGGGATCCTTAATTGACTCTCTCGGTTTATTAATCGCCCTTGTCCTCTGTCTAGGAGTTACAAGTAGTTTCTGGTGTTTGTAGTATACTGGAGGCCATGCACAACGCTGACCCTAGGGGTGGGTTGTGATGCCGTATGTATGTGGCCCGGTGTACCGAGACACCCGTTTGGTGCCTTGGGAACCCTGCACACATTGTTCGGGGCCGTAGTGGAAACCTCAGCCGGACTCCCTGCGGATGGAACCTATATAAGCGATAAACTTGGACTAGGGACTTGTGTGGTTAGTCAGGTCGTGGCTAACACCCTTGCCAGGCTTCCGCTTGAAGGTTGCCGAGATACATGACATGTACATGGCGGTAAGTGGTGAGAGCGTGTGTGAAGAAGTACACCCCTGCAGGGTTATAAATGATCTATTCGAATAGCCGCGTCTGCGATAAAGGACTTCTAGGTTGCCTATACAGTTCAGAGGCAAGTGAAAGTGGATACTCTAAAATGCGCAAGATAAGCTTGAGTGCTATGGATGGCGTTCTTGTAGGGAGACGGGAGTGGATCCATAGTGGTGTGTTGATATGGTGAATATGTGGACTCGTGTGCGCCACCTCAAAAGAGTTACTTGCAGTCGTAGTTCAGGATAGCCACCGAGTCAAAGCTGGCTTGCTGCAGTTAAACTCCATCACCCCCTTTGTTCATACTGATGCATATGTAGCTACTTCTGATGTAAGTCTTGCTGGGTACATTTGTACTCATGTTTGCTTAATTTATATTTTTGCAGAGAGACTTCAGTTTCACTAGTAGATCACATGACTTGGATAGCTTGTTACCTCAGCTACGATCTTGTACCCTCGGGAGAGTCTTGTAGATAGTCAGGCATCTCAGCCTTTTCCGATTTGTAGTTGTTTGTGCTTAGACAAGTTAAGCCTCTGCATGTGCTTATTGCTTGTATGACTTGAATGCTGGGTCATCGGACCCATGTTTGTAATATCTGGCTCCTCGGAGCCTAATGAATAAATACTTTGAGTTGTAGAGTCTTGTTGTGATGCCATGATGTATTTGCACATATCCAGCATAATGTGTGTATGTTATTGAAATGCTTGGTACGTGTGGGATCTGACAACCTAGTTGTTTATTCTTGGTAGCTTCTCTTATGGGGAAATGTCTCCTAGTGCTTCCACCGAGCCATGGTAGCTTGCTACTACTCCGGAACACTTAGGCTGGCCGCCATGTGTCCTTCTTTGTTCCTGTGTCTGTCCCTTCGGGAAAACGTCACACGTTGTTCCTTTAAGTCCTTGTAGCTTGCTACGACTTGGGTTCATACGTTGATGACCGACACGTTCGTTGTTGGGTCATGTTTGCATGTCTGTGTAAGTTAGTGCCAGCTTGGGTTTACGACTAGTCATGTCAGCCCGGGTTCTTTGTCATATGGATGCTAGCGACACTATCATATACGTCAGCGAAAAGGCGCAAACAGTCTCGGGCCTGGTAATGTGGCACCCGTGGGAATACCGTGCGTGAGGCCGCAAAGTGATATGATACTACAAAAAAATACACTTCCGTGATCATACGTGTTTGTCACCGTAGGTCGTGTTTTTTGTCATGCATGTACATCCATGACCAATTATGACAGAATCAAGAAAGTCATACTTGTGCTGTCGTAGAAGTGTTCCATGACATTACCAAAATTATCATCACGGAAGTGTCCACTTCCATGATGATAAATCGCGCGTCACATAAGTGCTTTCGTCAAGGGTGACCGACATGTGGCATCCACGATAACGGAACGCCGTTAAGCTATCAGGTCCGGTTTTGGATCCGATAACCCGTTAACAGCCTGGACCAATGGGAAATTTCCACGTGTAAAATTCTGATTGGCCGGAGGGAACACCTGTCAGCTCGTCAGTGGGCCAGATGTCGCCCGTCCATTGGAGGAGACATGCCTATGATACGTTGACACATGGCGGGGCCCAACGGAGGCCCATATAGGTTAAAAAGGCCGGCCTAGTCAAAGGCCCATAGTAATTACTCGGGTACTAGTGGGCCAGCCCAATAACGACATGTTTAATAAAGGCCCATTTACGGCCCGAAGCCAGATCTGGCCTGTTAATTGTTCGCCGAATATTTGGTCCCAATTATAGCCCAGTGACTTTCGGCCTGTTAGAGGCCCGATGTAGACATGGGCCCATTTCAGTCTGGTGTGACTTTCGGCCTGGGAATGGCCTGTGGTACCCATGGGCCATATATGGTCCGATGGGACATCAGGCTCACTAACGGCCCATGATAAAGGTGGCAACAGTTAAGGCCAATGTGACTTTGGGCTTGTTAAAGGTCTGTCGTATAATTCGGCCCGTTGATGCTTGTACTGAGCTTTCAGCCTCTTCAAGGCCCATGATATCAGTGGGCCAACTAAGACCCGAGATATGTTTTGGCTTGGTAATGGCCCGTGATATAACTGGGCCCAAAAAGGCCCGGTCTACATTTCAGCCTGTTGGAGGCCCATCGACGACTAGTGAAAATTGAGGCCCAACATGCATTTCGGCCTGCTAAAGGCCCATGGTTTCATCTGAACCGTAATAGGCAAGTAGAATATGCAGCCTGTTATTGGCCCAACGCTACCCTGGGCCAAACTAAGCGCTGGGTCCACAAAAGGACCAACTAAAATATAGGCCGGTGTAAGTTGTGGGCCTGGCGCAAAGTGTGAAGGCCCCAACCATTTGGTCCCAAGAAAGATGCAGGCCGGCCCAATTATGGCCTGCTAAAAACCAGGCCCGTTAGAGGCGAATCTTTCGGCCCGGTCGACTACATCAGATTTTTTTTCAGATAGCGAATGATGGCAGTAACTAGTAGTAATTAAGAACAAACCTACTCTATACAATAAAGAAATTACGGCATAATAACTAAGAATAAACCTACATTATAGAATAAAGGACTTATGGTATATTACATCCACTAGGCATCGAAGTTCGCCACCAGTGATCATAAAGCGCAACGAAGAAGCAGATTACAAAAACTGGGCACCATTGCAGCGTAACTGGGATCCAAGACAGTTCAAGAAAGGTTAGCCTTGCACGGGAACTGCTGTGCAGGCTGCTAAGCAAGGCTGTGAGACCGGCCTAGCATGTCGGTCATAGCTTCCAGGTGTAGTTGTTTAGTGATGAGGATCTCATTGGTGTTCTCCGCAATGTTTCTTGGAGATAGGACTTCAAGTCGAAGTTGAGTTGCAGAATGCCTTTCTACTAGAACTTGGGACTGAAGAAGTCGAACTGATTCAGACAACGAATTATGTGAGCTTGTCTGACTGCTAGTCTCAAGTAACTTGAACACTGCATCAAGACAAAACTTTGGGGTTGTCTCGCTATCTTCAAGATGTTTTGCCTTCTTTGCTGCAATATATATTGGGTTTGTCTCACAGCCTTCCGCGGACTTGTGCATGCCATTAGGCATATCACCCTGAAACAAAATAGAGAGATGACAGGTTTTGCACGTGTATAAACAAAGATGATAACTGTGTTGTCAATTCCATCCAATTTCAAATTAGAAAATAAAGAGTAAGTTCGAAATACCAATAGCATAACTTGGCATTGTTCATAATGCGGGGAGCTTCACCGCACTACTGGATTACCATGTCAACATAACAAGCATAGATGAAGGGCAAAGAAAATAATTGTATCTATTTTGGTTAATGTGCATGGCATGTTGTTCATATCATCAGCCACATCAGTAAGATAAAACAGGAGAAGACAAGGTGCAAACGTGGGCTGCTTCACCACACACTGGATTATAGATCCACAAAAACAAGCATACATATAGGGATTATTGAGTAATGTGCATGGTATGAATAAGGAATTTGGTTTTAGAAGTAAAACTTAGAACTTATGGTTCTTGCGAACATGCATTTTGATAGTAACAACAAACTACACAGCAGTAAACAATAGGGAGTATGTGCAAATTAAACAGCAGTTGAGGATAAAGGCTTTAGAAGGACTGACTTACATTAACAGTTAACACCGGCTTTATAATGACCTTCTCCATGTCAAGGGAAGGATAACTCAAGAATTCCAGCACAGCTTCTTCATAAGCATTGCCTGTACTCTACATTTTGTAGAGAGTAATTATAGATATGATAATACTGGAAGGGATAGAGGGTAATGAAGATAAGATGCAGATTGATGCTACATAATCAACTACCAATCCCGAGAAGTACAAGCGTTACAGGATAAAATGTACTGTCAAGAGCAATGGGCTACACTTCTGCACTGGCATTGTCTGTGTATTATACTTTTTGGTAAGATTAAATATAGATCTGATCTTTTTTAGTAAATGGTGGGTGAGGGATATAAGATGGAGAATGCTACACAATGAACCAATCCCTCTTCCCGTAATAAAGAGTGTTTTGAACACTGGTGTACTGTACAAAACGTTCTTATATTACGGGACAGAGGGAGTAGCTGTTAATGTAAGCACAGTGATAGACGACGTTCAGTCCTTACAAGAGGACTGCAGAGCTAAACCTCTTCAAAATCATTGGGTTGATTCTAAATTTATGTAAGAGTCCATACAGATCTTATAATGTCCACCAAATGGACGATAACAAGGCTAACATGTGCAGTGCTGCTATGTAATCAAACATCTATGAAAGGAAGTATGGTCATACAGGGCAAGAGGTACTCACAAGAGCAATGCAGTGTGCAGTATAGTTGCGAGATTCTGTGGTCCATTGAGAACGAATGTTCTTCTGCTAATAGTTTTCGTACAAGGGAGACGTTAAGGCAAATGCAGAAATGTAGTTCAAATTGTGATGTGATATTATAGACAGTACCTTACGCTGCAGCCGAGACCAATGTGTAACAAGATTATTCCAGTCATCGTCGGATAAATGTAGCACTGGAGACTTTACAGAAATTTCGTTTAGAGGGTTTCCATCGAAGTGTGCTTGCCTCAGGTAGGAATGATACTTCATCAACGAGTGCTTGAACAGCGTAACCAACCCTAGCTCGTCTTCACAATCCAGTTTGGTCCTCACCTATTTAAAATAATGAAATCTTGTGTCTTCTGTCAACAGAAACATATGCAGTAATGACCATGAATAGCATTAGTACATTACTTACGCGTAAGTTGTGGAGGAAGACTGGAAATTGTTTTGTGTCTGCAGTATAATCTTTCCATGAAGGAAAGATGTACACAAAGTTCCTGACAACAATATAAGCTTCATCGTGTAAACTGGGAAGAAATGGAAAAGGGGTCCTATTTGCTACAATTGGGGCTCTCTCTGGTTCGACAAGGGATTTGCCAACTAGATTTGGTGTACTCTTTGCTGGAATGGGGTTTTTGCATTGTAGAGCTGGTGCTATGTCAACTGGCATCATCGTTTGCTGTAGTTGGGGTCTGATGAGTTGGGGCATCAGAAATGACCACTATAGTAGGGCTAGAGTCTGCTAGACTTGGGGTGTTTTGTGGGTCAGGTGATATTGCAACTACACCTTATGAGCTGTTTGGTTTATCAGGTGCCACTACCTTTTCCAAATACTTCGCTTGTGCTCCTCCACGATCAACAATCACACTCTTCCTTTTGAACGTCTGATACACAAGAACAACATTTGAATGGATAAATATGGTATGATGACAGATGGAATATGTACTAAAAATGGATAGGCAGGGCGTATTAACATACACGATGTGTAAACTAAGCTAATGGCAGTTCAACAAAGTAGAAGCAATGCAAAGCATCAGTTGTAAGATATGTGCGACCAATATAACCTTGCAAAGTTAGAGCAAGCACCTTGATGGGTGAATAAGATAGGGCATCTGCCTCTGACACCTCCACTAGGGAGCTACATTGACTTAGGTCTCCCTCTAGCTCAGAATCACTGTTAGGATCATAGTCTGAGCATGAATCTATAGGTGGAGAGCATTTGCATTGCATTGCATCCAGACTTCATTTCAGACCCTTAATGCCAAGTTTGACAGCTATAGCATTGTTCTGCTTTATTCTTTTCATGCACGCAAGCTCATAATCATTATGATGCTATTCAGAATCTGAGATTCATGAAAACATAAAAAGTAGTCAGATTATCTATGGAATGCATTGCAGATTCAACTCGAAGAGTGTCTCCCTATAAACCCCTGCATATGCAAAGTTCACCCCCAACCATGCTGACCAGACAACACACAGAAACACAAACCCCTTATGTCTCTATAACAGGCAGACACACATTTCAAAACTGAAATTGGAACATTAGAATCATATGAAATTCGTATTTGAACAAATGAACTAAGGAATTATGAGTGGCATAATGTTTAGCTTCAAGGCTGGAGTGTTGGTAGTGCGACACAAAGCAAGTAGGCAAATTGTATTCCATGTAAAAGATCGAAGCCTGTGTAAAAGCTGGAAATGACACTTTCTTTCTATACAATGCAGTGTTCGTTGCCCACACATGATGGAAGAGATCACATAGAGAAATACTATTCACTCATGTCTACAGTTCCAGTATTTTGAAACAGGGTGGTCCACCCTAAAAGAATATTGACAACAAATATGACAAGGCAAGCATAGATGTAGTGAATCAATCATTTACTTGTGAGCTTACTAGGACAAGTATGCAGAATTGTAACTACAGTAAGAGACCGTCCAAAATCTGAATCAAGAAGTTTGTCTAGCACTTATTGTTTGCAACTATTCGACATGAATAATTGGATATTATATCGAGTGAGTAAGAAAGACAACTAAAATTGTCAACAAACCTGGCTTGAAGCTGAGTCAATGTCACTACGACCAACAATCCCAAATGACTAGTGCATGTTCCTAGGGCCGGAATTTTGCAAACCCTGTGAACTTTACTGGTACTAAAGATTACTGAAATACATCTGAACCATTAAGTGTAGGTAGCACTCAGCACACAACAAACCCTAATGACAGTACTTCCTAATGAGTAATGAATCAATTAGAAAATGGGTGATGAGGTGTGGCTGCTGAGTGTTGAGGATGTATCTCAGGATAAATCGGGTTGGCTTAGTTGGTACTGCATGCCTGAGCCCTGAACGGACTTGGAAGGTAGGCACGGCAGCGCGCCCGGGAAGCGGTGACGCTGTTGGGCGAGCGACTCCTAACCTCCTATTAGTCTGGCGCCTCCTCCTAGAGTCATGCCGTCTGGGGACGGCAAGTCGCCGGCGAGGAAGGCGGCTAAGGGCGGGTAGAGATCGGAAGCGCGCAGCAGAACAGAGGGGAAGCTGGTCCTGGGACGACCCAAAATCCCAGGGTGGTCGGCCCATCGTGGGCACCCTGTAGAGATACACACCCGAGCAGCGAACATGCATTTTCGAAACTAATTTAGGAACATTTACCTGACCAATTAAACAACTATGTTTTAATAATATCAGATTCGTATTTGAACAATTAAGCTTGTTTAGCTTGATGGGTGGAACAGTGCTATTATGACATGAAGCACGTATTCTGATCGTATAGTGATCATAAAAGGGGGAAACTCTAAGAATATTTTTTTAGCAAAAGAGTGTTTCCCCTCTGATTTCTATTAAAGAAACCACCACGTAACCAACATGATCAACTAAACCTTGAGCATGATCAATTAAACCGTATTATGACTGTACCATGGCAGATTTGAAGCTCCAAACCAGAGAAATGATATTTAGCATCCATTGTTTGATTCAAACTAAGAACTAAATTCTAAGAGATGAAAAGAAAGTAGAGTAACCAAGTTACAATCTATTTTCTGGTTGAGATAAAAAAGTTGAGGAGATATGAAGTACCACCTCTCTTGCGGCGCCGTGTACGCATCGGGGGTGCGATGGCTATCGGTGGCGTTGTAGCAGATATGCGACGGTAGACGGGTGCATCTGGGGATAAGTCACGTTGTGATGGAAGAGAAGGTCGTGTGAGCAGCCCCGGCAAAGAGGATGATGGCGCCGATGAAGCGAGAGGACGCGACGGACGGCTCTTGGTCCGTCACCGTGGATGAGAAATGTCCATCTGTAGTAGTGGATGACACGATCTTGGTAGGCGTTCCGGCATGGTGGAGGACGGTGGTGATGGATGTGGTGGAGGACGGCGGCGATGGATGGGGTGGCGGACCGAGGAGCCTGGTGTGGAGATGGTGTTCTAGCGCGGGTGGTGTATGAATTGGAAAATGGAGGGAGAGGTACGGGGAACCATGTTTTCGGGATGCGGCTATCTGACATACGAGAAAGTTACGAACTTAGCCCCTGTTTAAAATTTGGACGTCTCGTCGGTTGGGGATAGGACGGTAATCTTGCATCTCGCCAATATTTGCCCAGAGCGATTTCGGGCGAGGAGAGGGTGGTTGGCGCCCATGGTTAGCGCCCACGGTGTGTGAATGGGGCTAACAGGTAGGGCGGTTATGTCACGTCTGAGTGAAGTTACAAACCTGCCCCTATTGAAAATATTTGCCTACATCGATTTCGGCCGAGTCGAGTTTGTTTTGCCGCCCACTATGTATGAATGGGGAAATGGAGGGAGAAACAGAGGTCTTTCGGATGAGCTTGAATCAAATGTGTTTTGCCACCCATATTTGGCGCCCGCCGTGTCAGAATGGGCTCAGAGGCAGTTGTGTCATGTCTAATTGAAGTTACTACCTACCCCTATTTAGAGCAGCGGAAATCGGGTCGATGGACTATCCGTGTAATGGGTGGATAGTAATTTCCACCTCCCAAACACTTGGCTCCGAGCAGCCGATGTGGGAGTGGACATTTTGCCACTTCTTTGTTTTGGGGCAATAAGCATCCACGTTTACCCTGGCAACTAAATCCGAATCCATTTTGTATTCCTATATGAATCTTTATAAATTATTCTATGTGTTTTTATATATCTTCAAAAGGACGACAAAGATATATTCCACTGTCATATATGAATATGGTTTACAAATGCCGACACTCAAATGCAGAAGCTAGAATCCATTTTAAGGTGAATTCGAATATTTGGAACACTTCATGTCCAACTCAAATGTCACACGCAGCATAATGTGTACTCCCATTTAGATATGTACACAAGCGATGTATCAAGATTCAAATACCGAGTCAATCAACCAAGAATGTACAGAACTTACAGACATATAAACACTTATAGAGTATATGGATCAATTATATCAACTAACATACATAAGCCAGCCCGCCGCATTTTTTTTGCTACAACAACATCTTTTTTTAGCCAAGCTACTACAGCATCTTGGCCCTTTCCGATGCGTGCCACTTATGGTCCATCTATACTACTATTATTGACGAATGCGCATTCAGCCCAATTGGCATATTTGTAGGTCTGGCATAGCAATCAAAATGAAATGTCTCCGAGTCTTACCAATTAATACAGACTTGTGCTCAAAGAAAATTACAAACAAAAAACAAAAAACAATTATTACATGATCTCTAAAATAAATGGTTTGATTGATTACATGAACAAACAACACAAAGGTTATTCAACGATGAAAAGAACATTTCACCTATGATTTACCAAGTGGGAATTTAATTTCCTTTTTCCCTTCAGGACCTTAACAATGCGGTCAGTCTTAGCTTGCTTCATTTTGAAATCCACCAAATATTTAATGGTTGACTTGAGTACTGCTTGTGATTGTGTTGTTTGCTTCCTCAACAGGTCAACTTCTTCTCTAAGTGCAGTAGCAGAATCTCTTTCTACCACTAGTTTATCCTCTAGAGCATCAGTAGTTGGCAATTCATAATGCATGATTGGACCGATGCCACTGCTGTGGGATGATACAACGTCCATGGGGACTTCGCTCTTTGATCTTGGGCTAACCTGTTTTGCCATTAAAGTTCCGATTAGATTCAGAAAAGCTGAAGTTAGCAAAACATCTCAACTGGGAGTTATAACAGCAAACAAGTTAAACTAACAAGGAATTAAAGAGTTTCAAATGGATGCTGAAAACTAGTTATTAACATCATTGTAACCCGTTATTGCATCAGCAAAGCAGTTAAACAAACAAGTGGCTATTTAAGTTTAGGAAAACAGGTAATTTTAATAGTGAGTATCAAACACATAGATAGGCGCGGTCTATAATAGGATTAATGGGTTGTGGCATTATGTAATCAGTAGAAAACTAAATTAAGCCAAGCAATGTAATTTACCAATTTTGCAATAAGTGGCTAACTAAAATTCCGAGAAGCAGGTAACTGGACTTTCCTAGCTCTTTGTACAGGCACACTGCAACTTCTTTTTCGCTTACAAGGTTGTACGAATGAGTCTATGGCATCAATTGCTTGGACACGCAGTCCCAATACTTCTTTCTTCCCACACTGCATTAGTAATTCGAATGGTTAATCTGGTAACATGGTGCGTCCTTGATATGTTATATGAGGAGGTGTAGTCAGACTAGTTGTAGCCACACACATCACACTGGCTTTTACTGTATATTTCTTGTGATTACTTTTGGCATATCGAGATCTAAGCAATCTACAATAGGATGAAAAGACTGGCATCTTTCACATTATTGGCGAACTCAGTTCATAGAAACAAGCAATTCAACCATTGTTTGGGTAAATCAAAAGTGCCACTGGAATATTTTTCACTGCCCCAATCATAGATGCAAAAAGGGGAGATGCCACTATAGGGTCTGGTATGGGCGGCCGCCTCGGGTGGCTGGAAAGTGTGCACCTAGTTTGAGTCGTCCAGGTTAGCCCAGGGTAGTTTTGTTCGTCCCAACGCACGAGCAGGCAATGTAAAAATGAAGAAAAATGTTTCAATTTTTATGGGCCAATAACATAAGTGCAAGGCAGGCCCTATAGCAGGCTCGCGGCCCAAACGAGCGCCTCTCATATTGATCGACAGCAGGAAAAATCCCAATTTGGTCGCTCCAGCCTCCAATCTGGTTCGCTCCTAACCTAGCCGCCACTGGACAGACCGACACAGCACTTCCTCGCACCCTCGTTGGAGGCCGGTCGCCAGGCTTCAAGCGAACGGAAGGACAAGAAGATGAAGATCCAACCCTGTGTGTAGCCTGCGTGGGAGGCAGCGGTGGCAACACGGGCATGTCATCGACCTTGCGAAAACGGACAGTCGCAGCTTGCAAGAGTAGCATGCGCAACGAGCAGGCACATCACATCCCTAATTATATCTAATTCAACTGTTAAATTTCTGGCCAATAGTTAAACTTGACGGTGTTGTAAAACTGAAATCAAATTTTTCTTATTTTATAACTCCCCCAATCAATATTGAACTGAGTGAATTTGATGTATCTAATCAAGTTTCCGGTGCAAACATACAAGATCATGTTGTTCTTGAGCCTGAAGTGTCTAATGAACAGACTTCTAATGAAGGATTTGATGCAAACATTTTACATGCTCCTGGTGATGAACATATAGTGTCTAGTGAGGGATCTAATGCAAGCATTTTGCAAGCTCCCATGAAGGTTTTAGTTTCTAATGATGATCTGCTATGTTGACAAAGACATAGAGATTTGCAGGCATTGATGATAAGAAAATTATAGTGCATTTTCATGGCTTGGGGAAACGTCAAGGCCATCTACCAGAAAGTCCCCGTAACATGACAATGTAGCACAAATACTTTTCTAATCTGTTGTTTGAAACTATTGGCATACTTGTGCAGGATAGATATATTGATATGCAGTTTGCGCACTGGTTATAGGTGCAATTACACTTCGTTATTTTCAGCTAGAGAACGAATATTTCAAGTAGGTAAAGACCATGTTTGTAGTCCTTGTAACCATGTTGCATTTTGTGGTTTTTGGTGCTTGCATCATTTAGTGTTTATAATCTGAACTAATTTGGATCATTAGCTAGTTTTCAAAGTGCATGTAGCTTCACATTTCTCAAGTTATGTTGATTTCCGGAGTGGAAGTGCCTTTGTATTTTTTAAGTTAAATGTTCGCCCCTAGTAACTTGAATTCGTGGATCCGCCACTGCACACAAATCATACACGAATGCCAGTATGAATTAAATGAAATGCAGGGACTTATGCTAGCTCGTTGTACACTAGCTCGGTGAATGGTTTATCAAATAAGAGGAATCGACCTTGCTGTTGTACCGGAGGACAGATACTTACAAGGTTTTACGGGTGTGCATGATGTGTACCATATCCCGTAGCGCCATCATGCTTCACTAAAAAATGGTTTTGCTTGTTTCAGATGATATCTCCAGAAGAAATAAGAGTTAAAGTCAGAGTTGCATAGGCATGTAAGCTAAGAGAGCAGTGAAAGGATATCCAAACATCATTGGAACAGTGCACAAGGGACTGATGTGTGGATACCTTGTTTAGGCCGGCGTTTGGGCATGCTCGCCTAGCTAGAGTGTGGGTCACTTCAGAGCCGTTGAGGGTGATGCGTTGGCGTTGGCTGGACGGGCACGGATGCAGATCTTGAGTGGCAGCGGAGCGCTATGATGCGGTGGATGAGACCGTTGGTGAAGCCCCAATGGCCTCGGGGGGGCGGAGGTGCGATGATGTGCTCGGTGAAGTAGCCCCAGTGTGGTGTGAGACAGTGTCGGTGAAGCGCACCTCATGCGGTGGAAGTCGGTGTCTGTGAGGCAAGTTGGTTGCGGCGGTCGACGTTGTCGGTGGACCACCCGGTGTGGTAGACGAGGGCATAGATGAGGTAGCTCCGGTGCGGTGGTGAAGCGTGATGTTCATCTTCGTCATCGTCGTCTGGCATAGAGGAGGGGAAAGAGACGAGACGAGGGGCGATTTGAACTTTGCTTGGATTGGTGGCGAATTAGGGATTTGAGCAATCTGGGCGCGGAAGGGGATGGTGGAGAAGGGAGATTTTGCAGGGCTAGAATTGGGGCCGCCAGATATTTCAATCCGAAACATGGAAGCGCAAACTTATTTTGTCGTCATCCTTTTTTGGTGGTAGGGGGTGGGTGGCTGGGTGCTAAGCGTCCGTCCTACACATGCGACCACCACGACACGACCCTGGTCTCCCTGGTGCGCCTACATTTGAGAAACGAATATGTATGTATTATCATGCCCGTATTTTCCTTGCAAATAATTAGTCATTCGGAATGAGATTCTATAAATTAATTAATGAGGAGTTATTTGAAAAAATATCAAAACGGTATCCACGGTATCCACGCTAACGTGGATTAGAGTGTGTGTCACATAATTAGTTATTCGAATTAGAGTGCGTGTCACATAGCAATCTCCAATTCTAACGTGGATTTCACATTTCAATGTATCCATGCTACTTTTTTAATACAAATTCATATTTATATGATGAACACCATGGTAGTGAGAAAACTTTTGGATGGATTCCAACATATGACCAACAAAGTAGCACAAGAAATCAAGTCAATGTCAACTTTTCGAAACCTAGTATGGCACGAATTCGAAATAATTACCCATATGCATGGTCCTCAGTTCAAATCTTACAATGTACACCGAATTGAAACATCGATATTAAGTCTCGTACTATGTACATTCAAATATTGTTTTTAGCCCCACATGGCACATATGCTACATACTTCCTGTATCGGTCAATCTTCCTCTCCTAACCACCTTAGGAAGCTATCGGTTTCCAACACACGTTCATTCTTTCTCTCCATGTTTCGATCTCTAACTCTCACAATTACGCAACCCCCTTTTCCCACTCTGTTACCAAATGTATTTACCTCGCACACCCGCCATTGCACCCCATGCCGAGCTCTCTCTCTCTCCCTCTCCCTCCTACCCTCTCGCGCTAGATACATGCATTTCCTATCTAGCACCCAACCTCTCGTGCGCACGCACGCACGTTGTCTATCTAGGTCACTCCGTCGAGACTGTCTCACTCTTTCTTCCGCACGGAAGGCCACACTCGCTCAATCTCGCTCTCTTTATCTGAGGCTCGATTAACCTCATTTTCTTTCACACACAAATGATATATCTCCCTATTCAGGCCTCGATCAACACACTCTATACTCTCCCATGGAGATTGTCTATCTAGGTCAGCCCATCCAAGCCGCCCCCACTCTTTCGACCTCATGGCGGACCACGCTTGCTCTCTCTCTCTCTATCTATCTCTCTCTATCCCTCTCTCTCTCTCTCTCTCTCTCTCTCTCTCTTTGTATGTCTTGATTGACCTCGCTCTTTCTCGGACAAAAACGATATATCACCATGTTTGAGCCTAATTCTACCTATTCACATTGTATACTCTCTCACGAACAATGTCTATCTAGGTCACTCTCTCCAACCCGGTTCACTCTTTCGATCACACGACGACCCACACCCGCTCAATATCTCTCCCTTTATATATGTGATCGATTGACCTTGCTTCCTCCCACGCACAAAATATATCTACATGTCTGTGAGTGGATCATCTCTCAAGCTCTATCTTACAGCCCTCACCCTTGCCAAAAGCTCAATCGGACAATATCTCTCCAGAGCATATATATCTGTTCAATGAATGTCGTACCACACTCACTTTGTCTCTCTATCTATATGTCTCTCGATTGACCTCGCGTTCTCACGTCGTATCTTCCACACATTGAAACTATCTCTCCATCCCTCGCAAAGCCGGAGCTATTTACATTGCGAGGGGGCACTCCATCCTTGGATTAATTCGTGTAGGCATTTACTCCGGTCGGTTTAGATTAT
This sequence comes from Triticum dicoccoides, assembly GCF_002162155.2. NCBI lineage: Eukaryota > Viridiplantae > Streptophyta > Magnoliopsida > Poales > Poaceae > Triticum > Triticum dicoccoides. The sequence goes on along the minus strand of NC_041383.1, from coordinate 316,554,485 downwards.
ATTTTCGTAGCATTCGGCCCACAACTACTCCAAACACCGTTGCAACCCCCGCACCTCCCCCTGTTGATTTCCCTTTGGCTCGGTCATCGCTCTCTCGCATATCCTTTCTCGCCTTCAACGTCGCACCATGGTTTTATTGCAAAAAACTCTGTTGTTCTCTTTAATTATTATAAATAAGGTACAAAACTACACACCGATAGTCCACTTGGAATGGAACAAATTTTGACCTGCAAATTAAAGTGCTACAAACTCCACACCGAGGGGCCTGCCTGTCATGAAACAAATTTAGACCCATATACAAATTAAAAAATAAAGGACGAGGATCGAACATGCGACCAGGGCCTTCAAGCTGCACGTCAATAGCCAACATACATAGAACAACAATGTTGTACCCCCCTTTGTGCACATAATGTCTTTATATTACCACAACCTATTTAATAGATAACATGTAATATTATTTTTAGTACATTGGTGGGACCGACTCGTTAGAACATACTATTCGCATTCACTTACTGGTGGGTTCCATGTGTGCTCTCCCTCTCTCCTTCCTTCTGCGTTTAGACGCACGGGCAAACATGAAGAAATCGCGGGCGATATTGCCGTTGACCATATCTAGACACGTTCACAAGTTACGACACCAGTTTCACGTACTAGCAGCACTAGTTAGTGTCTACGTGCAATGCACGTTAATTTGGAAGTATATTAAGTCCATACTGATATTAAGTAGGATATTATTTGCATGTTATTATGTGATTATCACTATTTTTGGCATGAAATTAACTGCATGCTAAACGTGTTGAGCGCTCGACATTGAAGCAGTATAGGTCGTTGGATGACACATGTGGCTTGATGATGTTTTATATTTAATTTGATACGGCTCCAGCAGAACATTCAATCGATCAAACCATAGATTTCGTTCAGTCTGACTTCGACTTTAAATTATACAATGATCGATCTAAAATAAATAGAAATGATAAACGTTCGGATTTTAAGCATGGCAATCCGAACATTTTTCATGGCAAATTTAGATTATGCGGTGGCGGTGGGGGCATCTTGAGGTGGGAAGCGGCTCCCCTGCCGTGCTCTGTGTGTTGTCGGGCCACTGACCGACGGCAACAGCGGCGTCTTGCACCTTGTTGGTGTACTACTGGACGTTGGCCTAGCTTCAAGGAAGGCCAAAATGTTCAGGACTTCAGAGCGAGTCAACTGGCGGGAGGAGGCGACTGGCGTTGGTGTAAGGAAGCGGTCGACAGCGGCTATCCATACCGCTGAGGGGGGCGCTGGCACCCATGCGGGGATAGACGCTGGCTACAGCACGACAGAGACATTCATGTGCACGGGCACCGGCACGGGCACGCACGTCAGTGCACGCGCAGGCGCTGGCGCTGGCAGGTGCACGGGCACCGGCACGGGTGTGCGCGTCAGTGCACGCATAGGCGCATGCGCTGGCAGGTGCACGGGCGCGTGAAAGTCAGTGGGGACCTTGTGGAACCCCGTAGCATCAAGCTCGGCGACAATGTGCGGCTCCCAGCCCATCAATGCCACGGGGATGGGCGCTGCTGCAGTCGGGGCGACGGGAGCTGGAACGGGAGCGGGGAAAGGCGCGGTGTCTTCCCGCAAGGACAGTTCAAGCTCGTCCCAAAGTGCCTTATGTTCTTGAGACTACGACTGGGTGTCTTTCTCAGGAAACTGGAAGACTAAGGGCACACCATCGTGATGCAGCATGGCTTACATTTAGGTCAGGCTAGTTGGAGGTAGACAACAGGAGAATCGGAGAGGAAGAGAGACGATTGTAGCGATACCGGGTAGTGCGGGGTTGATTTTAAACTGTGGCGCCAGCAACATTAAAAGTGGGAGTAGTTGGGACAAAGGTGGGCGGCGGAGCCTGGTCAAAGGGCTTGCCTCCGGGTGAGCCTGCACAACGGTCTACTCACACGCCTCCCCGCCAGCTAGCGCAGCGATCTGCTGACATGCCTCCCGTTGACTCACACGCTTGATCAAGCGGCACCTGCCGATGAGAAGAGGGACTCGTGGCGGCACGTAAACGCCCACGGTTTCAATAGTGAAAGCGTTCGCCTTAATGTGACAGGTCTTTGTTCCAAACTACCTTGGCTCTTCATTTGTGCAACTTGTCATAAGCAGCTTGTCTCAAATTGAAGAAAAAAATTACGAAGGAATATTTGTGCCATATCATGTGACCATGCTGAGTTTCAAGAATTTCTGGTCACTTTTGGATTTTCTGAAATTTAAAATCCAGGATTTGAAACAATATCATAACCTGCATCATGCAATAAATTTTCAAGCCATACATCTGTCCTGTTGTATTTCGTAAGAAAGGATCTAGTCAAACATTTTGCTTAGTTAGACTTCAGACAAGGTATATATGCAGAGTAAAAGGATAATCCCTCTGTACTAGTGCATTGCCTGATATATTAACTCAAGTACTAGGCAAAAACAAATGGGCTCAATTTTGTGCTCATCCTGGTGTAGTAGTAGTAGCACTAGGCAATGCAGTTGACGGGTGACCTTGGCGAGCAGCGAACGAGGGAATTGAACCATGCTTGGCACGGTAGGTAACATAGTCTAGTTACTAAAGCATCCCTCCATTGTTCATCGGTAGTCATTATGAATCGGGGACATGAGGGGAATTTCCTAGGGCTGGAATTCTGGCCGCCAGATATTTCGACTCGAAACGCGGCAGCTCGACTGGTTAGGTTGCCTAGTGTGCATATCACGCACGCCACAACAAGGACACAAGCCCGGTTCTTTTTAGGATCAACACGAGCCAAGGTCTGGCTGGTATGCCGTTGGGTCCTACCATTCGAGAATACGAAAGGAATCTTTTAAATTGCCGAACGAATCTATGTGTATTACAATGCCCATATTTTCCTTGCAAATACTAGTCTCAACGTGGTAATTGATCTATGACGAGTTCTTGAATTAGAGTGAGTTTGTGATATAGTGATCTCAACGTGGATTTCACATTTCATGGTATCCCTAGTAAGTTTTTCATTGCAACTTCAAATTTAAAAGATGAACAATATGGAGGTGATAAAACTTTGTATGTATCAAGCATATGACCACACACACACACGCGCGCATACACACACACACATACGAACACAACAACAATCCAATAAGTATAGTGCATCTGTTTTTCCAAACCATGGATGTATGACACAAATTCAAAAATACTCCTTCTGATCCTAAATATTAGTCTTTTAGAGATTTCAACAAGTGACTACATACGGAGCAAAATGAGTGAATCTATACTCTAAAATATGTCTATATACATCCGTATGTGCGAGTCCATTTGAAATCTCTAAAAAGACTAATATTTAGGAACAAAGGGAGTAAAATGTAAGACATGCATGGTCCTCAATTCAATATTTAAAAAGAAGAGGAAACCGAAACATGAATATTAAGTGTAGTACTACAGTACATGCAAATGTTATGTTTAGGCGGAGCTATGGTTGTCGGGGGTCAAACCCTCGACCTTAGATAAAATTGTGAAGCTCTGTTTAGGATTGTTTAGATTATATTTGTCCCCACCCTCCCAAAGACCGATTGGTTGTGCACCCCCCACCCCTCCTCCCCGGGAGAATATCATGTGCCCCCATACCTTAGATGCTATATGCCGATACGAGTTTCTTGGGGCTTGTAGATCTGAGATATAGCAGGTCACATGATGTCTTAATATTTTTACAGGAAACCTTGATGAGTTTGAGAATTGCACACAATTTGTACAAAAACTACCCAGATGCCCTTGGATCCCATATCCAACGACTTCCAAGCTCGTATCACCGTAGCATCTAAGATGAAGGAAGACATCATATTCTCCTGTATGTAAGAATATCATGTGCTACCACACCTTAGATGCTTTGGTGATACAAGCTCTTCGGAGCCATTGGATTTGTGACCCAACAACTCCTCGGTGGTTCGAATGGTTTTTTGTAGAAAAGCCCCCAAAGAGTTGGGCCACTGCTTACAAGCACAAAGACTGCTCAGATGCCATTGGATCTCAGATCAAACGACCTCGAAGCTCGTATCACCGTAGCATCCAAGCTGCGAGAGCACCTTATGTTTTCTCGCACGGGAGAATATGAGGTGCTCCCGCACCATAGATTCTATGCTGATACGAGTTCACGAAGATCTAACAGGCCACAGTAGGAGGTTTGAATGTTTTTGCAATATACGACTGAGAGAGTTTGGGAATTGCGCAGAAAATACAAGTACTACGCATGTGCCATCTGATCACTGATCATACAACCTAGATGCTCGTATCACCGTAGCGGGTAATTAAGCTACGGGGAGCACCTAATATGAGCAACGGGAAACGTTGGATCCAAGATGCAGCGGCACACACGAGACATGAATGTTTTATTTGCAAAAAAAACATTGGAGAGTTTGGAAATTGAGCATAATTACAAAGACTACTCCCAAGCCATTGGATCTCACTTCCAACATTGTAAAAACTCGTATCACCATAACATCTAAGCTGCGGGGATGTGATATTCTATGTCGCTGTCATTTTTGTTCGTAAACTTGCAAAATACGTGTAACTCGTGCCATTTCTTGTCTAACCACACAAAGTTTTTGTTCGAAGAAACCATCCTACACTGAAATATCGGAACAACACACGGGGGTCCCACTTGTCATTAATCAAATTTGGACCTAAAACTAACAAATCTGGAAGACGAGATTCGAACTGGCAACCTGGACTACAAAGCATAAGTCGATAGCCTGAAACAACAACGGTTATTGGCTTTGTCCCATAACTTAATTTTATACAGTATTACCTTGAGTAGAGTAGAGGGAGTGCCTCGTCAACACGTGAATGACCATTGACTCACTTACTGGTGGGTCCCAGGTCTGCGATCTCTCTCTCTCCTCTCCATCATCCAACCTTTGCACGGGCACACATGAAGGACGGCGCTAGCTTGCCGTGGTGTTATTATAACTAAAAAAGCTTGGAAAATAGAAGAATCGCCTAGAACAAGAGACGTTGTGGCTTGTCGAGACGGAGCTAACCACACCTATCCTCCGTGCCATGATAGCATGATGAAGCTGCTTGGCTAGTGGGGTGTTTTTGACCGACTGGCTAGGTCCCGAGGTCGAACCATAGGTACTACGTCTGATATAGTATATTTTCACACGCACATTTTTTCTCCGTGCCTAGACGTGGCACACCCTACCGCGCGGTTTTGGGGTCCTCCCAGGTGGTGCACGCATATATTCTTCCTAACGTGGGATGCCCTACCGCGTGTTTTCTGGGTCCTCCTCGGTCGTCAAATCCTTTCCCGCCGAGTACATCAGTGAAGCACGGTGGCTAGCTAGTTGGGCTAGTTCGACCGATTAGCTAGGCCGCAACCACATTTGTTTTTTCACCCCTTTTTTTATCTCGTTATCGGCAGGTAAATTTAAATATCCACCATGGCGTTGCTCTGGTGTTTGGGTGCGGCAGGATTTTTAATTTTTTGATTGACGGGAGCAGGCATGGCAGGATTTTTAATTTTTTGATTGACAGGAGCTGGCGCGGTAGCAATTAGTCACGATGACTCCGCCTATAAAACCCACTGCTCCCTGATGTGAGAAGTCATCGACTGGTGTTTTACCCTGGTGAAAACCAAAAGATTCCCCGCTCCTCGGCTGGCTCCCTCCGCCTTCCGGTACATTGCATTGCCTTTTAGCCGTTTTGCCCCCTTTGCTTCCTCTCCCGATTGCTTCTACCTGGTGCCATGGTGGCGCAGTAGATCATGGAGTCTGAGGTGAGGTGCCTGACACAGGAGCTCCAGGCCAAGGATGTGGAGCTCAGGGCTAAGGACGTGGAGCTCCGCGATCTCAAGGAGGAGAGGAGTGCCATGCTCCTCCGTTATGTGCGGGAGTTCATAGAGCTTCAAAAGTTGCACGCTTCCACCACAAAGATGCTCGAGGCGTCGGCGGCGTTGCTGCAAAAAGCGGGAGATGTGATAGGCCGTCAAGGGAGCCGGCTAGAGTGCGAGCGGGCCGATCACGACGAGGTCCAGGATCGCCTCATCCACTTGGTGAACCAAGTTGCCACACACGTGTTGCGGCTACGCGATGCCTACCGTCGTGCAAGCGCGACCATGCCGGCCGTCGGGCTAAATGCATTCGACCACCCTGTCGACTTCAATGAGTTGCAGCTTCCTGACCTGGTCTCCTTGTTCACGTCTATCTCCGAGGAGCTGAGCCGTCTCCGCATGATGGTGGGGGAGGAGCTGGACAAGGAGGGGTTGTGGGCTGCCGTCGCCGTTGCTGAGCGAATCCTTTCAGGGCTCCGTCGCCGGAATCCATTTGTGCCATTGGACGCCGTCTTTGACGAGCTGGCTCCCGTCAACCAGGAGCAGGCTCTATGGGCGGTTGCACCCTACATCACCAACATCGTGCACCTCGAGAAGTAGAGGGACTTCGATGGTGTTTAGGCGCCCTCTGCATGGGCATGTCCATGTCTCGGCGCAACATGACCATTGGATCAAACTTAGACGATGCAGATCAGTCACTGTAGCACAAAGCATGTGGGTGTGTTTGTTTGCATTCTCACCTCAATATAGTTGTTCCCTCTTCGTGTATTTGTGTTAACCTACTAGTGTGGACTCATGCACCCTTCATGCACTCTCCCAAACACCCAAAAGTGGGTCAAGAAGGGAACTTTTGCTCCCATCCCGTGCACCCTTCATACACCCTGCCTAACACTGATTCGTGCTTCATATGGTTCATAATTCATGGAGTACTGTAGCACAGTACTCTCTGTGCACTGTAGACCTAGTTCTGTTAACATTGATCTCACCGTTCATTCTCGACCGGATAGTCGAAAAAGCGGTACTATGTTACTACATTACTGTTCATATAGTTGACATGCGCACAACATCATTTGTTATCGTCAAATCTTACTACACTAGCAACAAGATTATTTAGTACCGACGTATGAACCACTACACATGCCTAGTAGTAGGAGCACTGTGTATGCTCAAGTGGCTGCCATGTTTTGCATTCCTCTGTCCTAAGAGTGGAAACGCTTGTTGTAATCATTTTTTCTTCAGAAAAATAGTGGACACGTTCTACCATGCGGATCCTCCTCCAGCCATGCACTAAATTACTCTGTAGTAGAGTGATGGTAGACTACCCCGATCGAAGCGCCGCAGTAAGGCCCAATGAGCCGTCAAATCACAAAACCCCCTCCTTTCCAGCAGTAAGTTGGACGGACGAAGCAACCATCATTTCACTCTTCTCTCTAAACTTCCTCTCTTGAAGAAAACCCCCACTCGCTTCGCTTCTCCCACATCTCGTTCCTCATTTCACTCTTCTCTCTCAGCTTCCTCTCTTGGATGGATGCTGGAGCACCGGCCGACATGATGTCTATGGCTCTGGCCAAAACCGTCGAGGTTCATGGTACGAAGAAGCGCAAGCACCCCGCCGAGACTACCGCAGACAAGCCCAAATCCATCACCTTGTCCAAGCCCCCATCTCCAGGATCCCTCATTAAGTAAGTCCAGGTAATATCTTTTCTTGATTATCTTTTTCTCGATCTTGAACGTGTTTTTCATCTAACACGCAGTACTAGTACTAGTAGTACAACTTTCTGTGTGATCTTGCATGTGATTTTTGTGTGCCAAATGACGGTTCTAAATTCCTATTTTGACCATAACATGCGAGACGTTGAGATTGATTTCTAATAGATTACTTTCAACTACTCCCTCTGTCCCAAAATTCTTGTCTTAGATTTGTCGAGATACGGATGTATCTAATACTAAAATGTGACTTGATACATTCGTATCTAGACAAATCTAGACAAGAATTTTGGGACGGAGGGAGTACTTTATGAACATCAATGCTACCTTTGAAGAGGGTATATTTTCCTCAGTAACTTGTGTTATGGATATTGCAAGTAATCCCTCTGCTCTCATGCCTTTGAAGACATGTTCTAGTGTCTTTGTTTAGTCATGTCTATGCGTATATGTAGTCATATATGTAGTATAATATCGAAAATCATCTTATATTTCTGAACGGAGGTAGTAATAAAATATGGTTTCTATTTGAATTAGAACCAGTTCTGCGGCGGAGATGGTTCTCAAAGTCATGTCATGTGAACTGGAAGACCTGAGGATGAGTTCTACCGCTAAACTATCCAGCTGTTGTGTCCTTGTCGCCATGTGTCCTGAACTAGTGTTTTCCTGTAGCATTGTTGTCAGGCGTGTTCTCCAGGATGTACTTGACCACAAGAATTTCCTGGTTGTGCCTTTGATTATGAAGGGCGTGGTTCTTGTAAAGCTTCCCAACAAATATGATACGGCATGTCTTCATCATCATGTTTATGAGTGGAAATACCACTGAGTTAGGTTCTCCAAGGTTCATGAGATGGTGATGGTGCAGGTAGATCTCTCTCACAAAGTCCATGGCCTAGTCAGGTATGTGGGTTTCATCCCATAGGTCGGTGGCAAGAAATAGTCTGCAGAGTTTAATTAGTGCAACTTTGCGTGTCTATAGTAAGTACTATTGTTCAGTACTTGATTTGTGTTTGTGAACCCTGTATTGTTTAGTACTGCCGCTTTTAGTGTGTGGTCAGTCCTGAGAACAGTATATGTTAATGTCTATCCACTTAGTTCAGTCTGTATATTTTGAAGTATCTAGATCATCTTTTTTGTGAGGATGGTTTATCAATTATGGTTACACTCCAATATCTGTATGCATTGCAGGGTTTATCGCACCCACCAGGATTTCCAGTCCCATGGATGTTCGGTCCATACGATTTGTCACGACCTTTGGACTGTCCTGCTTGTGGGAGTAGGGGGGCCTTGCATGCCATCCTTAGTTGGACGATCAATCTTCTGTTTAGTACTTCAACATAGTGATTTCCTGGTAAGGATTCACTCGTGTCACATAAAGTAAATATTATTGATTTACTATCTTAATCTTATTGATTTAATGTCATGTTTTCTTTCTTTTCCTGCAATTTTATGATGGAGGTTTTGCCATGTGATATTCATCATAGAATAAACCGTTTCGTTTTCTATACGATGGCTATTTTTGCAGGTTTCACTTCATATGTCATGTCAGTAATGAAGGCACTGTCCATCACTTATATTACTGGAAAAATTGGATCAGTCTGTTGTATGAGTGCATGATGAATCCCTATAATCATGTTTTTAACACAATATAGACGAATTACAGAGGGAGTATCTCTCTATCAAAAATATATTTTATGTGTAACTAGTTACTCCTGTCTTTCTACTTCCTTTCAGTACTAGGGAAAACCTTATACACAGAACTTTAGCAGTAGCGTGGGTCAAAAAAGCACGCTGGTCATAAGTAGCAGTAGCGCGCCTGGACAAATCACGCTATAGATAAAGTTCTAGCAGTAGCGCGCCTTGTTCTAAACACGTTACTACTAAAATTCCCACGACTTAGCAGATAGGCTACACATAGTAGTAGCGATCCATATTGAACCGTGCTACCGCTACTTGCTTTGTAGCAGCGTGATTTATTCTGTGAATCCCTATGATCAACTGCAGTTTGGTTTAACAAAAACGTCACAATTAGTCCTCGCATTTAAAAGAAATGAAGAAAAAATCTGGATCACGGTCACGGAGCCTAGTCAAGTTAGAAAGCTGATCATAGCAGACCAGACACGATCGCCGCTGTCTCGCACATCGGTACCACCTTCAGCAATGTATCGAGCACCGGCAGTTTCTCTAGCACTGACAGCGGTAGCAGCTCAGTCTGATCTAGCTGAGGATTGGGCACCGACCGCATCAGCAAATCAAGCTGATCTACCGGAGGATCGGGCATTGACACCGGCACCTGCTCCGACCCTAGCACCAGCTCTACGAGGAGCACCATCTCCGGCAGCAGCAGTGGCTTCGGCACGTGCACCAACACTTGCCCTTGCATCTGCTCTGGCCCGTGCAGCAGCAACCAAATGAGCAGTTGCACCGGCAACAGACTGGGCTGCAGTTCGCACTTCATATACCAAAGTCCTTAAAAAAACGACATGTCCACCTTCTTGGTAAGCATTGGCCGCCCAAGTTCTTCACTCTTTTTTCTTTCCATGTTGTTTCACATGATTCACTGTGTTGAACTAACTATTTGGGTATGCCTTCTTGTTTGCAAATAGAGAATTGCTAGAGCAACGAGCGAGTCGTTCAACAACCCGGGCGACTGTGGCCAAGTTTCTCTTACCATGCACAGCCTTGGTGTGAATGAACCTACTCAATATACCGTAAGTACAAAGGATGATCGCATGATGATTGATGCTAAAGGATGGTCAAGCTTCAAATCTAAATCATATCTTGCGGTAGGGGATAATGTCAAAATCGAACTATCTTGGCAAGGAGAGCTGGTCCAAATCAACTTTGAAATTCTTCAGTAGCAGCACGCAACTGCCAAACTGATCTATCCTCCGAGAGATTTTGATGTAATAATATGGCATGGTGAAACAAGTGTCCTGTGTGTATAAGTAGTACGACAGTATTATTTATCACATGGTATATCGTTGATAGAATTGCAACTCTCATTGCTGGTTAGGAACTGTCGTTCGATTTCATTCGAACAGCTATCGTGCTTTATTCAATTTTATGTATGTGCCTTGCGACAGCATCTAAAACCAGCGCCGTACTGATCGCTTGCAATACGGAAAGTGCTGAGGTAGAACACATGGGCCCCCAAACATGCAAGGTAGGCCTGCGGCCCAAAGTCCAGATCCGTGAGCCTGTCTGAGTATTATATTCTCAGCTGAATCCCCATAATGCCTGTGCGTTGCACGTAACATCAAGATGCATTTGTATGAGTATTTTATCTTGTGAGAGAAAAGGATGAACGAGGGAAGGCCTTCTTTGCAAATGTGGAGAGGTGTGTGGGTATCTTTTTGCAAAATTGTCATAGTTTCCTTCCTATCCATCAGATATAAATTGCAGGATGGCAGGGACACCATCATCACAAACTCGTCTATATTGTGTTAAAAACAACTCCGTTTTTTATAATTATATATGTTATATATATTCCCCTTAATTTTTCTTATGTATAAAGTTGTGATATAAAAGATTTGTATATTTATTTACAGAGGGAGTATCTCTCTGTCAAAAATATATTTTATGTGTAACTAGTTACTCCTGTCTTTCTACTTCCTTTCAGTACTAGGGAAAACCTTATACACAGAACTTTAGCAGTAGCGTGGGTCAAAAAAGCACGCTGGTCATAAGTAGCAGTAGCGCGCCTGGACAAATCACGCTATAGATAAAGTTCTAGCAGTAGCGCGCCTTGTTCTAAACACGTTACTACTAAAATTCCCACGACTTAGCAGATAGGCTACACATAGTAGTAGCGATCCATATTGAACCGTGCTACCGCTACTTGCTTTGTAGCAGCGTGATTTATTCTAAACTCGCTACTGCTAAAGGATATCAAATTAAATGGAAAGCAAATAGAAAGGTAATTGAAAATGAAAGAAATAGAATAAGGTGAAAGGAAAAAATAAAATGTGAAGAAAAATAAATGAAAAAGGGGAAAAAAGAGAAAGGAGTAGCAGTAGCGTGTATTCCAGAACGCGCTGTAGCTAACGTAGCAGTAGTGCACTTTCTGTAACGCGCTACTGCTACGTCTGACTTAACCACCCGCGGGCTCAAAAATTTGCTAAGTCCTCCATTCCCCCTTGTTCCCCTACTCCTCTGTCAACGCCGCCCGAGCCTGCCCTCACCGCCGCCGCCCGAGGCCGCCCTGAACCTCACCGCCGCCACCGACCGCCGCTCTCGACCTCACCGTCGCCGCCCTCGACCTCACCACCGCCGCCCGAGCCCGCCCAGCACCATCACCTCCGATCATGAGCCCGCCCTCGCCGCCCCTACCTCTCCGTCGCTGATCACCTCCCCGCCACCGTCTCTCCGCTGTTTGTAAGCCCCCCTTCCCCACCCCCTTTCTCTCTGCTTAGTTAGTACTAGATGTTGTTTAGTAGTAGTACATGTTAATTTAGGGTTCATAGATAATGGTTTTTAGTAGTAGTAGATGTTAATTAGTAGTAGTGATGGTACTAGTTAACTAGGGCAGTATGGTTAATAGTAGATGTTTTTTACTACTGTATAATGTAGTTTAGTTTTACTATTTTTAGTAAGTGTTTAAAATAATTAGTAAGTAAATTAATAAACTAGTTGAACTAGTTTAGTTTTAGTTGAACTAGTTTAGTAAGTAAATTAATAAACTAGTTGAACTAGTTGAATTAATAGAACTAATGTATTTTTAGTAAGATAATTAATATAACTACTTGAACTACTTTATTTTTAGAAAGAACTAGTTTTTTTCTATTTATAGTAAGTTTATATTTAGTAAGAACTAGCTGAATTAATAAAACTAGTTGAACATGTCATATTTGTTGTTATTTTTATAGTTTAAGCAATTATTCAGGATGTATTAGTGATAACTTATAGGGTTTTTGCTTTTGCAGAAATCAAGGAGCCCCTCCATCATCCCCGCTGTCGTCCCCGTCACCGACCCCCTCCGACCTCAAGGTGAGATGAGCCAAATTTCCATGTATATGTTGTGTTGCTTAAATAGGATATGTGGTTGCCCATGTGGCCGTTCTTGTTCAGGTTACACCTTCGAGTGGCCTATGTTTTGCCAGAGTGTTGATTAATTTCCGTTCTGACAAATTTCAGGCGCTCGATATGTCCTTTTTTAGCAGCGGTCATGCCAGATTTTTCCATGAATTCTGCCATGACTTGTGCTAGAATATGTAGGAAATATCAAGTGGCCTGGATTTTCTCGAAAAATAATGATCTAATTTAGGATTTTTAGTACATATATTTAATTGTACAAGTTTAATCTTTGAATTATGAACGTAGGAAATGTCGTACTCGGACGACGACAGTCTCCCGGGGGAGTGCAGCTGGTGCCACGATGATCGAGGTCTGTGCGACAGGTTCCTTGAGCTGGACAAAGATCGGCGCTTCAGCATTAAGCTCGAGGAGACCTTCGATGTTGAAACGGTACGCAACAATGACAAGTATTTTTTCGTAATTAAGCATGACTTCAACTATTTCAACGTCTAATTTTCATCTTCTACAATTCGACTAGCTTATCCCATGCCATGCAAGACGCTATGTCTTGGAGAGGATGGGTTTTGAAGACCATGAAAATTTTGAAACAAAGAAAATACACGTAAGGACCCATCATGATATGCATTTGGAAGTAAATCTGTACAATTCTTAGAGCGTAACCCATTTTGGTTGCCAAAATTGGGAAGCACTTTGCAAAATATATGGTTTTTATGAGGGTATGATTATCACCATGGATCTTGGTGATCCTGACATCGAGCAAAACAATATGGACATTTGGGTCCTTGTTGATACGCTTCCAATTCTACCGCAATGTGAGTTTCTCAAACATAGTTATTAACTAATTTATATTGTTTATTTCAAAATAGTTGACAACTTATTTCAATTGACAGCTTATTTTGATTCTTCAAAGAATGTGCGGAAGATGGTAGACAAAACCCACTACACTGATGGCTCCGAATTAACTTATAAGGAGAAAAGTCATCTGATCCCATTTTGTACTTATCTTGAGAATTACAATACCTATTATAGAACTCCTCCAAATTATGGTGAATACGTGGCACTGGTGCACGTGTTGAACCACGGTAACTTCTATGGAGATACCCTGGTAAGAGTTTTTACTATTATGACATCTGTGCATCTTTTGCATACTTCTAAAACTAATACATCATTGCTAACTATGAAGTTATTACTATGTTTTTCAAGAAAAACTCCCGATGGATTGTGTGCCTCATCTGATGTATCAGAATGGTCGCCTTGCAGTTCTGAACATACTGCTAGGTCAATCTAGGGAGCTCACCTGTGCATATCGGATTTCTAAAACCGGTGAACACATGCTAATCAAAGAACGGAAAAAATGTTGGGACATTCTCAAGGAGGTTCTTCGAAGTAACATTAAGCAAAAGGCAAGAATTGGAGACATGATAATCTCCATTCTCCATAATGGAGAGTCAGGGGCTATCTTGTTTTTTGATATTTTACCTTAGAGAATGTAGTAGGTCCTTTGAGGTACAATATGTTTATTATGTGGTACAGTGTGTTAGAGTTGATGATGAGGAGTACTTGTGATTACGACTAGTGACCAATTTTCTATGTGATGTCTCATTGATGAAAATGATGATCTTGAGGAGTTGTTATATGACAATGATGTATTATGATGATAAGTTGTCAATGATATGATGATGATGATGATATTTATTACTCCCTCCGTTCCTTGATATAGGGTGTATAGTTTTCTTGCACGAATATTAACGCATGGGCTGGGAGGGGAAATTTCGTTGGTTTTGGACGTAAAAGCCCTTGGTGCAAACACGTGAGACTAGAGAGAAAATTAGGCAAATCATGATCCTCTCTATCGGTGGCAGTTTTCTTCCTTATTAATCCCAACACAAATCCCACAATATCCTCTCTGACTTATTCTCCCCTGATCGCTACCTCTCCATCGTCCCCGCGCATTTTCCCGCGAGCGAGCGCGCGCAGCTTCGTTACTCTCTCTCCCGCGCTGCATAAAGGCAAAAGCCTCGGCCAAATTCAAAATTCTTGAAGATTTTTCTCACGGACAATTTTCAGCATGGGAGTGAAAGATAATGGCGCCACTGTGTGAAAATTTTCGTTTTGAAATTGGAGAAGACGGGGCTATAAATCCTCCCCTCCCCACCTAGCCATCTCATCATTCTCTCTCCCGATCGCCATCCCTGTCCCCCGCTCGCCATCTCTCTTTCCTGGTCGCCATCTCCAATGGCAGGTCACCGCTACGAGTGGATCAACTGGGATGGCCTTGGCAACGAGGCGGAGGAGGATGCGGCCGAGTTGAACTACGACTACGAGTGGGTCGTATCTGACCAAGGTATGTCCAATTTGGTTTATCCGTTCTTGCATCCGCTCCTCCCTAGCTGATTGAGTTCTAGTGTCATCCTAGATGAAGACCTGGCAGAGAGTTCCCATCAACGTCGGGGACGAAGGCTTGGCCTAGCAGGTGGAGTAAGGGGTCCGAGCGTGGGACATGGACGAGGAAACGTTGTTCGATCAGGACTTGGACGAGGAGGCATAGGCCGATCAGGACTTGCTCAGCGTGTAGGTTCAGTCGTCGACCGAGCAATGGCGGGAGGAAATGGTGAGGGAGGCGGCAGGGAGGACGACGGGCATGCACGCAGTGGACACCGTCTTGGACTTGCGGGGTCAAGGCGTGGCCCTAATCCGGTGACTAGGTGGCCTGCTCACTGTTCAACTCA
Organism: Triticum dicoccoides; assembly: GCF_002162155.2. NCBI lineage: Eukaryota > Viridiplantae > Streptophyta > Magnoliopsida > Poales > Poaceae > Triticum > Triticum dicoccoides. Next base: position 316,539,193 of record NC_041383.1, on the reverse strand, counting down.
AGGTACGTACGTCGTCCATATTCTGAATATTGGTGTTGCAATTTTTTTTCATGGTGTAGTTCTAATTAGATGCAGCAGTAGGTGTCATTCATGTCCATAACTGATTACATGCAACAGTTATACTTCTGATATGTCCTGAGTACATGCAATAGTAGTTCAGCCCTGATTAGATACAGGAGTACGATAGTGTAGATATTGACCATAACTGATTAGATTATGTGTAGTTCATCAGGTGTAGGACTAGGAGAGTAGTAATCTTAGTCCAACTCAAGGTAGTCCATAATTTGAACATCGTAGTAGTTAATCATGCTAGTAGGATCAGTACAAGCAGATCATGTGTAGATGCATATCAGCTGTACATGTAGATCATGCGTACATGCAGATCACGTGTTCCTGGTGCTACTTTCGCACATATTGACCTTTATATTCTTAGTGCTGCATATGCCAAATTTGTAAGCATAATTTTGATTGCAGAAGCACAAGAGAATGCTGAACTTGGTGATTCTGAGGAGCATGTAGAACAAGAACAAGAGGAAGATACCAATGTGGAAGGCGATGGGAATGGAGGAGCCTCAGGTAAACTGTAACCAACATTGTTTAATCATCAATTTAATCTATAGATGCACAATGAACATTGCTTAATCATCAATTCAATCTGCAGATGCCAATGGTAAAATGATTAGGAAAAGAAGGTGGTATCAACTCCATGAGAAGCATATTGTATATCATATGGTTCTAGAGAGGACCAAAGCTGGGGTATTGAGTCCAGGAGTGTCCAAAGAGGTGTCTGACCTAACAGGCATACCTCAGCGGACAGTGCAAAACTGGTGGAAGAAATGCAAGGAAGCCGGTGGAATACACGCACTGGAAAACAAACGGGCAAAAAACTGTGGCCGCAAGAGGATAGAATTCGATCCAGAGGCTATCAAACAAGTGGATTTGAGGAAAAGGACAACTCTTAAAGATTTGGCAAATGAGTTGCACATGGCGAAGACAACATTATGGCGTGGTTGGAAGGAGGGCCTGTTGAGGCGTCACACAAATGCCATCAAATCCACATTGACGGATGAAAACAAGGTAGACGAGTAAGGTTTTGCTTGTCAATGTTTGATGAGCATACTGTTCCTCAGGATCCCAAATTCAAAGAGATGTACAACGTCATTCACATTGACGAGAAATGGTTCTACCATTCACGCGGTAGCCAGAATTACTATTTGGCGATCAATGAAGAAGATCCATACCGTAGCACACAAAGCAAAAATTTCATTGAGAAGGTCAGAAATGTGCTTTTTCTTTAATTTCAATATTTGTATTGTTAAGATTGGCATGATAGTAGATATTCTTGTGTAGGTGATGTTTTTGGCCGCGGTCGCTCGGCCACGCTTTGATGCGAATGGCACGATGATTTTTGATGGAAAACTTGGGATTTGGCCCTTCACATACCAAGAAGCGGGAAAGAGAAAAATCAAGAACAGAGATGCTGGAACCATGGTAATGAGTGCTGTATTTGCATGATGAGTAATTTGTTTTTGATCCACAAAGTATATCTAACATGATGACTAATTGTTTGCATTGCACAGGTCACCAAAGTACTCGCCGCGGTTACTCAAAATGTAGTCCGAGAGTACATGATTAATTTTCTTATTCCCGCCATAAGGGCGAGATGGCCTCCGGCTGAGCGTGGCATGCCAATATATGTACAGTAGGATAATGCAAAGACCGACATCCCTTTAAATGATCCGGAGTTTGTCGCCGGGGCTCAAGCTGAAGGATGGGACATCCGTCTCACATGCCAGCCTCCAAACTCCCCTGACCTAAATATTCTAGATTTAGGTTTTTTTGCAGCGCTCCAGGCTCTTTTTCAGAAGTTGTCTCCAGGTATTACTAGAAGTTAGAAAATTTTGAATACGATTAATTTTGAGTTGCACTGAATTTGTCAATTTGTGCAGGTTCTATTGAGGACATTGTGTTGAAGGTGCAGCAGGCATTCGATGAGTATCCACCTGAGAGAAGCAACATAATTTTCCTCACTCTCCAATCCTGCATGATAGAAGTCTTGAAGCAATCTGGAGGAAATCGCTACAAAGTTCTGCACATGCAGAAGGCTGTGAGAGAGAGGCTCGGCGATCTCCCGGTGGCACTACAATGTGCTGCAAGCATTGTTAATGATGCCATTGAATCCCTACCCGATGTTTAGTGATCGCCATTTAACTCTTAGTGTTTGCGACAGTGTCATCGAATAATCTTTAGTGAATGGGTTTCTTCAGTTGGACTGAATAATGTAACCGGATGGCAATGTTTCAATAATCTTGGCTTCATGCTTTTTTTACTGTCAGTCACAACAATAGAAGTACTCGGACAAAAGATCCACAAAATAGAGGTACCACAATAAATTTATTTATGCAAAAGATCAACAAAATATAGGTACCACGATAAATTTATTTTTGTTGTTGATCAACTATTACATGTCCGCGGACGTGTACTTCATTTTCACAAACTCCCTAATTTTGAATCCCGCGTCCGAGTCGCTTCCATGCTCTTCATCGTCACTGCATTTATTCTCGGAGTTGCTCGGTGAAGATTCGTTTGATGGCGGCTCAAACAAAACTCGAGTCTCGCCGCAGCCGGAACATACGTACGTACCCATGTTTGTCAGCCAATTAATTACTGGGTCCTTCATTGTTCCAGCCACTTGATGACACTCCAAGCATGGCATGGCCGCCGGCTTCATCTCATCTTTTCCTGATGGAACGGAAGTCAGAGGCTTCACCTTCTCCCTGTCCATGGGAGCACAGTCCACTGGCTTGGTATCCCCCTCGTTGAGAAGAGAAGTTGCCAGCTGCATGGGATGCGAGGTGGCCGACGGATAGGAGTTCGTGTCGTGTTGATTCTCCATGTGAACGAACAAAGGAGGCGGACAGATTGGTTCACACAAAAGAATGAATAAAAGGACGGTAGAAGATTTTTCTCTATAAATCTAAAGCCCTGCAGGATATGCACTAGTGCATGCAATCTTCTCTTTCCTAACAAAACTATAGCGCATGCACATCATATACAAGATGGGGATTTGCCTTCTACTTTTTTCTAGGAAGGTCATGCGTGGGTTGTAGCTTCTGTAGGGGTAAAAGAGTCAACTAAAGGAATACACCTTACAATCTGAATTTTTTCACAAAAAACTATACACCCTATATCAAGGAACGGAGGGAGTATATCATTGGGTGAAAGAACCACAGATTAGTTTCAAGTGGGTGGAAATCCACTTGAAACTAGTCCACGGTTCTTTCACCCTGCGATGTAATAACTCATTATGATGTAAAAACAATCTCTAAATTCCTGTTGTATGAAAACTTGTGTAAAGGTGTATGAATACAATATGAAATAAAAATGAAATAAAATACGAAACAATAGTAGTAGCGCGCGCTCCTCTGGGGAAGCGCTGCTACTATGTCGATTTAGCAGTAGCGTGGGTTGAGGCACGCTACTGCTAACCTTTGCTGTAGCGCCGTACCAGTAGCGCTCCTGCCCGTGCTACTGATAAGCCTAAAACCCTCGCTTCTGCTAGGCTTTTCCCTAGTAGTGTTTCGCTGATATGTGGGGCATCCGGCAACGGGTTCCACGTGCCATATGCACAAAATTAGAGTGCACAACTGCACTGTAGACACACCCCGGTCGTAGCGCCGCAGTAATCCCCAATGAGCTGTCAAATCACAACCCCCCCCTTTCCAGCTTTAGCAATAAGCTGGATGGACGAAGTGGCAATATTTCACTAGGCTTGAATCCCCTTCTCCCTCGTCTGCTTGTTCAGAGAAAACCCCCTCTCGGCGATTACATAGGGTTTTCTCATGGAGAACTAGGTATGAATTCTTCATCCATCCCAATCTAGTGTTGATGCATTTTTCTAGGTCATTTGGATTGCTATATTTGGATAAAAGGTACTTACTAGTACGATGGTCAACACTGACGTGAAGCAGGAAATTATTTCTAGATTGGGATACGGAATACATTGTGTTCTCATATTATTTTTCTTGCGGTGCATTATTTGCTCTGCCAGAACACATGTACTCAAGATGATCGGCCTTGCCATAACTGAATCCACCAGTTTAATGGTCAAAGTGAAGACAAGCCATGGATATATGTTTCGAGTTGGGTTCATGAACCAAGAAGATCGCTGATTTTTTATGGCTAAACTTGGATAAACTTCCTCAAGTGTTACGGATTGAAAGTTGGCGCACGAATGTTGATGGAAATAGCAGAACCTGGTCTCATCTTCACTGCGATCTTCCACCCCGACGTTGTTCCAATTGTTCATCCATGTTAGTTTTGTATCTCGCTCTTGCTTGTTGCCTCGATTACTTCTTAATCCACCTATTATGTCTAACTAATCACAATTTAACTTTAGAAGTAGCAACGAATCTCTCATGAAAAATGCTACTTATAACTAATATTTTCTAATAATTGGCGGCGCATGTAGGTCTTGTCAGAGTTAAGCAGGCTGCTCGTTTGTTATTCTGTAAGAACTCGGCCGTTACTGATGGCACTGAAGTTGACTGGGACGACATCCACAAGTTCCTACACTTTATTGATCGTCTTGAGGTCCTTGTGGGGCATTTCAATGATGTAAGACCACGTGGGATATGTGTGCCACTACTGCACTCGTTGAAAAGGTCCAACTGTGTAGAGAAACTTATGGTACGAGGTCTTTTCTGTAACATATGTTGTTCATAAACTATTGGTTATACGCAGTTTTACAGCTGTGATCTTCTTGAAACAGAAAATGCCCACTTCTATTGGTCCTATACAGATGTCTGACCATGGTCGGGTCAGACTTGTGCTTGGTCATAACATGATGTTTATGTCGACGTACTCCATTCCCCTTGGAGGTGAAAAGATACTTATTCATGGGTGGTCTCAAATAATGAAGGCCCGTTCATCTTGGAGAATATGACAGAAGATTATCTTCCTGCTTTTCCATGTCTCTAAAGCGAATATCCTATTTATTGACCACATTGCGAGATGAAGCCACTTCCAGAAGGTTGTGGATGTGCGGGGTGGCGCCTGGGGCTTGGCAGCCTCACCCTTAGTTAATTGTAGGCAAAGTAGCACTGTTCGAGGTGTGCTTTGTATGGCTGAACCTGTATAAGGGCTCATACTGCTTTCATCTATGGTTGTTAGGTGCCCCTACTGGTTTCAGTTAAGGTTGTTAAGTACTCCTGTTGCTTTTACATTCTGTCGTGTTTCTTCAGTCATGTCTTCCTCCAGCCGTCAAAACCAAATCAGCGCCAGCGGGGCCACCTGCTTCCGCCTCCCACGGCTGGCTAGGCCTCAGCGCATGCATTGCCGCCCCACCATCTCCTAAATCGTTAATGCCGACGTCTGAGGCCTCGTCGTCTTCCTCCGTGCGCTTTGGTGTGCTCGCTGCGGCGCCTCCGTCTCGCGTTGTCTACATGGTCAACAAACAACAGGAATCGGCAGAAGTACATGGAGAGGATGACAGTAGGGGCCCACCATATCAGCATATGGAAAAAGAAAATGCTTCCTCCTAGTGTTTTCTTGACATCTGGGACCCACGACATTGTGAGCGTATATAGTCAATAGACAAGAGAACAGCACAACATCGACTAACACCTGGGACATAGCTGCTCGAGCAGTATTTTTTTCTTATTGTTGAGACAGAGCAGGGTTTGAACTGGGTTGTGGCCCGTCTAGCCCAGGCTTATATTCTATGTTCACAATGTGACCAGCACAGCTATTTTTTCTTTGTGAAAATGAGCCCAGTTTATTTTTTCTAAAGAATACTCAATCCAGGCCTACTTATTTTTCTACGCCCTGATGGGCTGCAACTCTTTCAAGACACCTGCAAATCTTGAAAGTAATATGAAATGGGTTGTAATCATAAAAAAAAGATGACAAATTGCAATTACTTTATAACTTCTGAATTTTTTCGCATTTTCAGATTCCTATTTCACTGGGCTTTAACCTAATTTAAATATATCTTCAAAGTACTTTAAATCTGGCTCGATATTTCGGTATTAAAAATAGTTTGGAACCCACAGAAATATGTGAAATTTTGTTTAAATTTTTAACCCTGGCCCTGGCCAACCAAAGAAACGGACCGCAATAAATTGCATAAGAAGTTGCAATGAGCTATATATAAATTATTAAAAAAAGAGGGAATGGCCTGACTTGTGGGCCTATTAAGTTGACACGTATGCAAGATTTCTTTAGTTATTATATACATCAACAAACGATTCTAGCAGACATAACCGTTGGATGTCAATCCAACGGCCGTCGTTTTTCTTCAATCTCTGATCTTCTTGCTCCAGCCGCCAAATCCAGCACCGGCGGGACTGCCTGCTCCCACCTCCCATGGCTGCTGTGCTGCCACGCAGGCCTCACCGCCCCCTACTACTCCCACCGCTGCCCAGGGCATCCCTCTACTCACCCACACCCCCTGTTATTCTGCGGCGATGATAGCCTCATACCGCAGCCGAACCAGTGAACCCTCATACTCTTCTCCGTGCAGGTTTCCACTACCGTGTCTTCCCCGGCTCCGCGTGGTTCCCTTCCTAGGCCTCGCCGTCGTCCACAGCCCTGGTGCTCTCGGCACGGTGTGGTCAACGTGGTCAAGGAGCGACCTCCATCGGAAGAGCACTTTACGTGGAGAGCGTGACAGCTGGGTCCACGGCGGCCGCAAGGAAGTGCCTCCTTATTACGCGCAAAATAATAATTCCTCCACCTGGCAGTAGGGACCCACCAGACGAGCCACCATATTTTGCGAAAATACGTTTCCCCCCTGACTACTGGGACCCACCAGCTACATCTTCGCACGCAAGGAAGTGCGTCCATATTACAGGCAAAAAATTGATTGCCCCCCTGATTGCTGGGACCCAACAGCTACATCTTCTCACGTAAGGAAGTGCCATACAGTTGAGTCCCACCTGGTCGAAGCGTACGTAGCATTGTCATTCTGGTCGCGAACGTGTACGTACATACTGGTTGATGTAGACGTGCACGTGTCGTAGTAGAGGTGCGCACGTAGCATGTACATGTACGTACAACGGCCAGGGTGCAAGAAAGTAAATACGGCGACGTACATACATACAGGCGGGGTCTCGAATGCCTACTCACGCATACGTACGGCCAGATCTTATGTACATTGCTGGGTGGGAACGGAAAAACTGTTCGTCTTCGTGTTCATGGGGATGCAACAGAATGCGTCGTGTTCATCGGGAGGCAACATAATGCGTGGGAGCCAATTGGCTTGGACGGAACAGCTGATGGAAACAAGGCCTGGCATACCGCAAAATGGAGGAAATGGCCTTGTGTTCGACCGTCCACGTTCGAAACAGGATCATGTTCATTGGGAGGGGTCTTGTGTACCACAAAACGGAGGAAACAGACTTCTGTTGGACCTCCTACGGTTGAAACGGGGTCCTATTGATCGGCAGGGGTGTGGCGTGATGACCCGCAAGTATACAGGATAGTTGTAGCCTCGTTCGATAAGTAAGAGTGTCGAACCCAATGAGGAGCTAAAGGTAGAACAAATACTCTCTCAAGTCCTATCGGCCACTGATACGACTCTACGCACGCTTGACGTTCGCTTTACCTAGGACAGGTTTGCAAGATAATAAAGAACAAGTAAATAAAAAGTAGGGGCTGTTAAGATAAAGATGCAATAAAGTAAATATAAAGAGTGTGGAAAAGTGGTGGTAGGAGTTGTGAAATTGTCCCTAAGCAACTGACTACGTTACTAGACCGGTAATCACTATTGCTATTCTATTTGAGGGAGAGGCATAAGCTAACATATCATCCCTTACTTGGAATTCTATGCACTTATGATTGGAACTCTACCAAGCATCCGCAAATACTAAAGATTCATTAAGGTAAAACCCAACCATACCATTAAAGTATCAAGTCCCCTTTATCCCATACGCAACAATCCCCTTACTCGGGTTTGTGTTTCAGTCACTCACGCAACCCACTATAAGCGAATCATAAACGCATTGCAACACCCTACAGCGGTAATCCCTCACGCTTGCGCGACATGGAGGGCTCAATAGGACAGCACCAATAATAAAACATGCAACTCAAACCAATCATAGCAATTCATCAATCACCGATAGGACAATGAAAATCTACTCAGATATCATAGGATGGCAACACATCATTGGAAAATAATATGAAGCATAAAGCACCATGTTCAAGTAGAGGGTACAACGGGTTGCGGGAGAGTGGACCGCTGGATATAGATGAGGGAAGGTGATGGAGACGTTGGTGAAGATGATGGAGGTATTGGTGAAGAACACGGTGATGATGATGGCCCCCGTCGGCGTTCCGGTGCCACCGGAAGCAAGGGGGAGAGAGCCCCCCTTCTTATTCATTTTCCTTGACCTTCTCTCTAGATGGGAGAAGGGTTTCCCCTCTGGTCCTTAGCTCCCATGGCGTGGGAGGGGCGAGAGCCCCTCCGAGATTGGATCTATCTCTATGTTTCTGCGTTCTCAGATTCTGCCCCTTAACCGTTTCTTTAATATCTGAAGATCTATAACTCCGATTGGGGTGAATCTTTCACCCAGATCTTTCTCGTAAAATTAGCTTTCTTGCGCTAAAAGAAGAGCATCAACCGCCTTACGGATGGCCCACGAGAGACCAGGCCGCGCCCAGGGGGGAGGGCGCCCCCTGTCTTGTGGCCACCTAGGACACCATTTCGCGTTGATTTTACTTCCCAAAAATCATAAATATTCCAAAAAAAAATCTGTCTGTTTTTATCCCGTTTGGACTCCGTTTGATATTGGGTTTCTGCGAAACAAAAAACATGCAACAGACAGGAACTGGCACTGGGCACTAGATCAATATGTTAGTCCCAAAAAATAGTATAAAAAGTTGCCAAAAGTATATAAAAGTTGAATAATATTGACATGGAACAATCAAAACTTATAGATACAACGGAGATGTATCAGCATCGCCAAGCTTAATTCCTGCTCGTCTTCGAGTAGGTAAGTGATAAAAAAGATAATTTTTGATGTGGAATGCTACCTAGCATAATCTTGATCATATGTCTAATCATGGCATGAATATTAAGACACGAGTGATTCAAATCAATAGTCTATCATTTGACATAAAAAATAATACTTCGAGCGTACCAATAAAACAATCATGTATTTTCAAAATAACATGGCCAAAGAAAGTTATCCCTACAAAATCATATAGTCTGGCTGTTGCTCTATCTTCATCACACAAATTATTCAGTCATGCACAACCCCGATGACAAGCCAATCAATTGTTTCATACTTTAATAATCTCAAACTTTTTCAACTTTCACGCAATACATGAGCGTGAGCCATGGATATAGCACTATAGGTGGAATAGATTGTGATGGTGGAGGTTATGTGGAGAAGACAAAAAGGGAGAAAGTCTCACATCAACTAGGCGTATGAAAAGGCTATGGAGATGCCCATCAATATATATCAATGTGAGTGAGTAGGGATTGCCATGCAATGGATGCACTAGAGCTATAAGTGTATGAAAGCTCAAACTGAAACTAAGTGGGTGTGCATCCAACTTGCTTGCTCATGAAGACCTCGGGCATTTGGGGAATCCCATCATCGAAATATACAAGCCAAGTTCTATAATGAAAATTCCCACTAGTCTATAAAAGTGAAAGCATAGGAGACTCTCTCTATGAAGACCATGGTGCTACTCTGAAGCACAAGTGTGGTAAAAGGATAGTAACATTGCCCCTTCTCTCTTTTTCTCTCATTTTTTATTTTCCTTTTTTTTCTTTTTTTCTTTTTTTTTCTTTTTGGTGGGCTTCTCTGGCCTCTTTTTTTATTTGGGCTTCTTTGGCCTCTTTTATTTTTCATAAAGTCCGGAGTCTCATCCCGACTTGTGGGGGAATCATAGTCTCCATCATCCTTTCCTCACTGGGGCAATGCTATAATAATGATGATCATCACACTTTTATTTACTTACAACTCAATACCTAGAACAAAGATATGAGTCTATATGAATGCCTCCGGCGGTGTACCAGGATGTGCAATGATCTAGCATAGCAATGACATCAAAAAATGGACAAGCCATGAAAACATCATGCTAGCTATCTGACGATCATGTAAAGCAATATGACAATGAATGCTCAAGTCATGTATATGATGATGATGAAAGTTGCATGGCAATATATCTCGGAGCGGCTATGGAAATGCCATGATAGGTAGGTATGGTGGCTGTTTTGAGGAAGATATAAGGAGGCTTATGTGTGATAGAGCATATCATATCACGGGGTTTGGATGCACCGGCAAAGTTTGCACCAACTCTCGAGGTGAGAAAGGGCAATGCACGGTACCAAAGAGGCTAGGAATGATGGAAGGTTGAGACTGCGTATAATCCATGGACTCAACACTAGTCATAAAGAACTCATATACTTATTGCAAAAATCTACAAGCCATTGAAAACGAAGTACTACGCGCATGCTCCTAGGGGGATAGATTGGTAGGAAAAGACCATCACTCGTCCCTGACCGCCACTCATAAGGAAGACAATCAATAAATAAAATTGTGCTCCAACTTCATCACAAAGCGGTTCACCATACGTGCAAGCTACTGGAATCACAAACCTCAACACAAGTGTCTCTACATTCCACAACCACCCACTAATATCACCATCTTTATATCGCAAAACTATTGCAAGGAATCAAACATATCATATTCAGCGATCTACAAGTTTATGTAGGATTTTATGACTAACCATGTGAATGACCAATTCCTGTCATTTCTCTAAATATATATAAGTGAAGCAAGAGAGTTTAATTCTTTATACAAAAGATGTGCCCACGCTCTAACAATTATAAGTGAAGCAAAAGAGCATTCTACAAATGGCGGTTTTCTATGTGAAGAGAAACAGGCAATCCAAACTTCAAATGATATAAGTGAAGCACATGAAGCATTCTATAAAGCCATACTCAAAAGATTTAAGTGAAGTGCAATGAGCATTCTATAATTCAACCAAGGACTATCTCATAACGGCATGGTGCATAAAATAAAAGTGAAAACTAAATGCAAAAGACGCTCCAAGACTTGCACATAATGCACGAACGAAACGAATACGAAAACATACCGATACTTGTTGAAGAAAGAGGGGATGCCTTCCGGGGCATCTCCAAGCTTAGATGCTTGAGTCTAATTGAATATTTACTTGGGGTGCCTTGGGCATCCGCAAGCTTGAGCTCTTGCCTCTCTTCCTTTTCCTCATATCGAGACCTCCTCGTTTAGACACTTCATCCACACAAAACTTCAACAGAAAACTCGGTAAGATCCGTTAGTACAATAAAGCAAATCACCACTCTAAGTACTGTTGCAAACCAATTAATATTTTGTTTTTTCATTGTGTCTACTGTAATATAACTTTTTCATGGCTTAATCCACTGATATAAATTGATAGATTCATCAAAACAAGCAAACTATGCATCAAAAACAGAATCTGTGAAAAACAGAACAGTCTGTAGCAATCTGAACATCCACCATACTTCTGGTACCCCAAAACTTCTACCAAAATTAGGACAAATAAACAAGTTGTACAGGAAGACATTTCAAAAGGAATCAGAACCATTTGACGTTCAAGTTAAAAATGTAAAATCGTGCACTACAGCCAAAGTTTCTGTCCAGCACCGTACAAACCAACAAGCATTGTAAACATCCTAAAGGCAAACCTTGGCACATTATTTTTATAATACAATGGAAATGTACAAGGGGATAATTATTTTTGTTGAAAATTTTCTGTAATCAAGATTCACAAAGTTTCCGTGAGCATGAACAAAGTTCAAGCCTAGCTCCCACTTCAACAATGCTTGTCTTTCTCACTTTCACTTTCCTTTTTGAAAAGATTTTGGTTTCCCCTCTTTATTTTTGTGTTTTTAAACTATATGAAAGCAATCAACAGAAATAAATGACTCTCTAAAACTTCCGGGTGGTCTCCCTGGCAGCGCTTTCTTTAAAGCCATTAAGCTAGGCATTTAGTGCTCAAGTAATGAATCCACCCGGATCCCAAGGTATATCAAAGCCAATTTTAATTAACAATGATTTGTAATTTAGTAGTGAGCACAAAGTAACATATATCAAGCAACAACGAAGTATAACTCTCTTCCTATGCATCGGCATGTCATAAAAGAACAATTCATGCACACATAGTAAAGGCCAATGCATAGTATAAGCAGTTTCTTGCAATTCTATCGTATTGGAAACATAAAGAGGCGGAGATGTAGTTCCTCTCTCATAATAATTGAAAGTAGGAGGAGCAAGCACATGCATATTACATTCATCAAAATCATCATATGCAATGGTAAAAGGCAACCCATCAATATAATCCTTACTAAACGCAAACTTCTCCGATAAAGTGTAGTTTGGAGAATTCAAAAAGATAAAAGGACTAACATGCGTGGGTGCAATAGCAACAATTTCATGTTTATCATAAGGAACTATAGCAAGTTCATCTCCATAAGCGTAATTCATATTGGCGTCTTGGCCACAAGCATAGCAAGCATCATCAAAAAGGAATATTTCAAAAATATTCAACGGATCAGAGGAATCATCATAGCAATCATCCTTCGGTAAGCACGAAGGGGAATTAAATAATGTATGAGTTGGAGGGTTACTCTCATTAGAAGGTGGGCACGGGTAGCTAATCCACTCTTCCTCCTTTTGTTCTTCGCTCTCCTCATCATCTTTTTCATCCAATGAGCTCACAGTTTCATCAATTTCTTCTTCCATAGCTTCCTGCAAAATATTAGTCTCTTCTTGGACAGCGGAGAATTTCTCAATATATGGTTTAACATAGGCATTAGAAGCATAATTATCATAACAATATTCAAGTATGGCAAAACTTTCAGATTTTTAAAGAGTAGCATCATACTTTTCAATCAAAGAAGCAATCTCATAAGAACCTTTAAAAGCAACAAATTCTTCAATTTGTTGAACATCAATAGTAATTGTAAACACCCTTAGCATACGAAGATACGATATCATTATCACTAAACAAGCATTGATAGGGTAGGTGTTTCTTAGGGTCTTCAGAACAACAAGTAAACTCATATATTTCGCATAAATTCCAGGCATAGCATTGCAAACATTGAATTTGATCCCATAATAGTTTCCCTTTTTCAGATATACGGTGTTGCACAAAACAAGCATGCTCATCTAAAGATTTGCCATCAAGTAAACTAGTGGGGGTTTCAGCACGAGCACAAAGGGATCGAAGATGATCCAAGTAAAAAGCTTCAGGAGTGTGATAGCGTTTGAATGGTTCTTCAACCATTGGTGCAGTAGGTACAACTAAATTTTTTGGTATTTTGCGTTTCCTACCCATAGCTAAAGATAGAAAACAACTAAGAACAGCAAATAAAAATTACTTAGTGATAAAGCAAACAAGCACACATGAGAATATTCACCCCACGCTATGACTCGCCGGCAATGGCGCCAGAAAAAGGTCTTTATGACCCGCAAGTATACGGGATAGTTGTAGCCTCTTTCGATAAGTAAGAGTGTCGAACCCAATGAGGAGCTAAAGGTAGAATAAATACTCTCTCAAGTCTTATCGGCCACTGATACGACTCTACGCACGCTTGACGTTCGCTTTACCTAGAACAAGTATGAAACTAGAAGTACTTTGTAGGTGTGATAGGATAGGTTTGCAAGATAATAAAGAACAAGTAAATAAAAACTAGGGGCTGTTTAGATAAAGATGCAATAAAGTAAATATAGAGAGTTTGGAAAAGTGGTGGTAGGAGTTGTGAAATTGTCCCTAAGCAACTGACTACGTTACTAGACCGGTAATCACTATTGCAATTCTATTTCAGGGAGAGGCATAAGCTAACATATCATCCCTTACTTGGAATTCTATGTAATTATGATTGGAACTCTAGCAAGCATCCGCAAATACTAAAGATTCATTAAGGTAAAACCCAACCATAGCATTAAAGCATCAAGTCCCCTTTATCCCATACACAACAATCCCCTTACTCGGGTTTGTGTTTCAGTCACTCACGCAACCCACTATAAGCGAATCATAAACGCATTGCAACACCCTACAACGGGAATCCCTCACGCTTGCGCGACACGCAGGGCTCAATAGTACAGCACCAATAATAAAACATGCAACTCAAACCAATTATAGCAATTCATCAATCACCGATAGGACAACGAAAATCTACCCAGACATCATAGGATGGCAACACATCGTTGGAAAATAATATGAAGCATAAAGCACCATGTTCAAGTAGAGGGTACAGCGGGTTGCGGGAGAGTGTACTGCTGGATATAGATGAGGGAAGGTGATGGAGACGTTGGTGAAGATGATGGAGGTGTTGGTGAAGATTGTGGTGATGATGATGGCCCCCGGCGGCGTTCCGGTGCCACCGGAAGCAAGGGGGAGAGAGCCCCCCTTCTTGTTCTCTTTCTTCCTTGACCTTCTCCCTAGATGGGAGAAGGGTTTCCCCTCTGGTCCTTGGCTCCCATGGCATGGGAGGGGCGGGAGCCCCTCCGAGATTGGATCTATCTCTCTGTTTCTGCATTCTCAGATTCTGCCCCTTCACCGTTTCTTTAATATCCGGAGATCCGTCACTCTGATTGGAGTGAATCTTTCGCCCAGATCTTTCTCATGAAATTAGCTTTCTTGCGCCAAACGAACAGCGTCAACTGCCTTACGGGTGGCCCACGAGATCCCAGGCCGCACCCAGGGGGAGGGCGCGCCCCTGTCTCGTGGCCACCTAGGACACCGTTTCGCATTGAATTTACTTCCCAAAAATCATAAATATTCCAAAAAAAATCTCTGTCCGTTTTTATCCCGTTTGGACTCCGTTTGATATTGGGTTTCTACGAAACAAAAAATATGCAACAGACAGGAACTGGCACTGGGCACTAGATCAATATGTTAGTCCCAAAAAATAGTATAAAAAGTTGCCAAAAGTATATAAAACTTTAATAATATTGGCATGGAACAATAAAAAATTATAGATACGACGGAGACTTATCATGGCGTACCGCGAAACAGAGGAAACGGGCTTGTGTTGGAGCGGTACGGTCGAAACGGGGGTCCTGTTCATTGGGAGGGGTGTGGCGTACCGCAAAACGGGACTCCACGGGATACTGTTCATCTCCACCGTCGACCTTCTCCAGCATCCACGGGATACTGTTCATCTCCACCGTCGACCTCCTCCAGCATCCACGGGCTACTGTTCATCCACCGTCGACCTGCTCCAGCCTCCAGTTGCAACTGTTCATGCAAGGACTCCTGTTCATCCAGCCTCCACCATGCGCTACTCCACCGGCTATTGTTCAACCAGCCCTCTCCATGGGCTCCTATTCAACCAACCCTCCACGGGCTACTATTCATCCAGCCCTCCACCGGCTACTGTTCAACCATCCCTACATGGGGTCTTCCTGTTCATCTATCCCTCCACGGGATCTTGTTCATCCAGCCCCAACCAGCTCGATCGATAGGGGTCCTGTTCATCCAGAGGCAACACCACGGGGTCCTGTTCATCCACCCCCACCGGGAATTATTCATCCAAACCCCCCCAGCAACACTTGCTGTTCATCCTGAGGCAAGATCGATCGGCTTCAGTTAGCAGCAGTAGCAAAGAAATCGCTCAATCACTTGGGTTCAGTAATACATAGCCTGCAGTGCAATCACTCGGGTTTAGTTAGGCAACGCCTCGCTTGGGTTCAGTTAGAGCACAACGCCTCGCACCCACATGCATACGGTACGAGAGAAACGCGCATCGCTCGGCCCCCGACCGCCCACCATAACCGGGAACTCCCCGAAATTTTCCTCGCCCTCGCTTCTACCACAGTTTTTTCCGTCATGGACGGCACAAAGAATGTCATGCAGCTGCGTCTCCGTCCCGCCCAGGACGAAAATCCCATTTTCTGTCATGATTTTTTGTCATAGAAGTAGGAACCCACCACATCTATGATGATATCGGATTTTGTCACAATTATCGTCATAGAAGTGTCATAAGTATGTCAGGAAAAAAATTCGTTCGGCACAAAATGTCACGGATGTGTCTTTTTTGTAGTGTGATGTGTTACATGCTAGATCAGTGTGACTTAGGATCGGGATCCTGACTGCTTTGATCAGAGCCTGACCGCTTGTAGGATTACCAAGTCAAAATGGTTGAAGTTGAGTCTACAAGTTCTTTAGTTATATAAGGGAATTGATTGTGGATGGGAACGTAAGGCTCTTTTTACTCCTTTACCTTATGCCCTTCTGATCCGAGTCATCCTATCCTTCCAATGGGGTTAAGGAACTAGGCTTTCTCTTCTTCCACCAGGATCACATGTTACTAATCCGTAGACTTATAGGATTGATGGATTCAAGCCTCAGTTGAGTCTCTACTACTTCCGTGTGTTCATAATTGGTCTCGGAACATTGATATTGTGATTCTGAGTGGTTATGCCACCATTTTTGCAGAATGTCCCAAATCTTTTTAGCAATTACAGTCGTCATGTTGTCCGAGACGTCCCAGGTTTCTAAATAATCGGATGCATTTGCAAAATCCTTTCCCTCTGGTTTCGATATTCTTTTAGGCCAGGTTAACCACACTAAATCGGTGCGTTGAGGTACTCCATTGCCTCGTGTCGGTGTACTAGAATAGGGGTACCCTAGTATCCCGAACTTGTGCACGGGCAGTTGCAGCGCCCCGCGGCAAGGCCGGGCGACCGCCAAGGTCCTCCGTGGTTCCTTTGGAGCCATTCAAGAACAAAGTATTTAAGCCAAGGAGACAAGGCCGCGGCAAGAGGAGCTTGCCGGGAAGGCCAACCAAGGCATCCCAAGGAACTTGCCGCGACGCGCCACGCGTCCCGGCAAGGCAACAAGACCCCGGCAAGAGGAGCTTGCCGGGAAGACCAACCAAGGCATCTCGAGGCCTAGTGAGCGACAAGCTTCCGGAACCGACAAGACAACGGCCGCGGCAAGGCGCTTGCCGCGGCAGGCGGCCACTCTGTGCCCATGCTCCAGCGCATCCAACAACGTGTCGCTCTGGGGGCCTTTCCAGGCGCGCGTGGCGGGAGGCTGTGCAGCCAGCGGTGCGCGGTGGCATGCGAAGCTGACAAGATCGCCATCATGGCGAGCGGCGGCGCCCCTGATAGTCCTTTTCTGCACTGTTTGGGCTACACAGACGGGCATTTAATGCCCTTGTCCCCTGCCGTCAGGGTTAGGTAGGAAACACTGTACAAGTAACTATACCAACCACCTCGCTTTTTACATTTGTACCCTTGTTTACGTTGCCACCTGTCGGTGACCCCTTGAGCATATAAAAGGAGGCCCATGCGCAACGTAGAGGGGGTTCGGATCATTCGGAAGCCAGAAAAACACTTAGCTCTCTCTCGAGCAAGAACACAATACAATCAAACAAGCAGCAGTAGGGGTATTATCTCTTCGGAGAGCTCCGAAGCTGGGTAAACTGCTCGTCTGCTTCGCCTCGATCTGCTCTTCGTGCGACCTCCGCCCTCCGCCGAACCGAAAGGGGCTCGGTCCGCCAGCCCCATAGGTGTTGGTGGATCAGTTTCCCTGACATCTTTGGCGCGCCAGGTAGGGGGCATCGAGATTGCGTGAACCTGATTCGGCGTCCACACGAGCTAGATCTTCATTCTCTTCATCGACATGCCACCGAAGAAGAAGACTTCGGCGGCAGCAGCTCTGTCCGCGTCACTTCCACCACCACTGGAGCAGACAGGTGGTGGGGAGGACGCCTGCGGAAGAACGGACGTCGACGAGGAAACTCACGATGCCGCCAGGTCCAAGGGCAAGGCGGCGCAGACCTCGACGTCCATGCTTGTTCCGCGCCCATCTCAGGAGGCGCAGGACCGACAGCGTCATGGTACTCGCAGTACCATACGTTTGTTGGGCCAAGATCAAGCTGGTGGATCCCGGGGCCCTCAAGACCAGCATGCACACCAACGTGCCTGCACGAGCGAGACACGGTCGCCTGGACGGGATAATGCTCCTTCTAACATAGTTAGAAGTCCGAGCATATCCCGCTCCTCGCGCCGTCCGCCACTGCCACCCACCACTCCGGCAGAAGCTTTGGCGTGAGCTCAACTGCTCCTGGATTACTCTCCGACGTCGGACAAGATCGACGAATGGAGGGCCACAATTCAGAGTCTCATCGGCTACGCCAACGGCGACACTCCGCGGCAGCCGAGCGCGTCGCTGCCGCGGCAGGGTGGCCAGGCGCGAGCCGGTGGCGACGCAGCTGGTGGGGGTGCAACTACCATGCAATCGCCAACCCGAAGGCCAAGATCGCCGACTCGCCGGATCAACCTCGACAGCGACTCTACCGCATCGTCGGATCCACGAGCTCGTCACGATCAGCGCCAAGTTCTTCATGATCGACAGCAAGAAGATGCTCGTACTCGCATCGAGCGCCAAAGAGATGCGCGACGTCAATCTGACAAGCGCGTTGGGCCCTCTATTGACATGCATGCGCCAGGGGAACCGGGCGACTTGCCGTACGCGGTAGGTTGCCCTGCGTTCACTCGTGAGCTGCGGCAAGTCCAGTGGCCCAGCACGAAGAACTTCAAGCCAGACGTACCAGAGAAGTACGACGGCAAGACGCATCCGTCGGAGTTCCTCAGCATCTACACCATTGCGGTGCAGGCTGCCGGGGGACGGGACGACAAGATCCTTGCCAACTACTTCCTGCTGGTGCTCAAGCCCAATGTCAGATCCTGGCTCATGCACTTGCCGGACAACTCCATATCCTCCTGGGCTGATCTATGCCATCAGTTTGTCGGTGCCTTCACAGGCGGCCACAAGCCTCATGGCCAAGAGAGCGATCTTCATTTGCTCGCCCAGAAGGAAGGAGAGCCCCTGCGCAAGTACATTCAAAGATTCAGCCGCGTACAGCACAACATCCCAGACGTCCACCTTGCCGTGGTAATCAGCGCGTTCCATCAGAACGTGCGGAACCGCAGGATGCGGAAGGAGATGGCGATGTGCAAGATCAGAGATGTCAGTGAGCTATATGCCCTGGCCGACAAGTGTGCACGTGCTAAAGAAGGGAGGAAGCTCCCCGGAGAGAACACAGGAGCAGGAGGATCTGATAGTGAGGAAACTGCCCCGGCAAGGAAGAACCGGCGGCGGAACAACATGAAGAAGAAAGCCAAAGATGTGCTAGTTGTTGAGCAGTCCGGCAAGAAAGCCGAAGTTGGTAGCTCCGGCAAGGAGGTTGCCGCAGCTGTGGCGGTCGCCGACAAGCAGGACGGCGCCAACAAACAGTATTGCAAGATCCACCGCACCAAGGGCCACGATCTCCAGAGCTGCAAGAAAGTCGAGCAGCTTGTTGAGCAACAGAAAGCTGATTACGAGCGGCGCGACAAGGAGAAGGCCCAGGAAGGTGCGGGAGGGTCCGACAAGAAACGTCCCGGCCGAGGAGGATGCCGCGGCAAGGCCAAGAAGCGGCAAGGAGACAGACCTCCTCGCGGCTGCGACAAGGATGAAGATGACAACGACGATGAAGACATGGATGATGAGGAGACTGATGAGCAGGAGTTCCAGAAAGCCACAGAGGTCCTGTGCGTTGACGGCGGTGCTTCTCTGCATACTTCGCACCGCCATCTCAAGCAGTGGGTGCGGGAAGTTAATGCAGCAGAACCACCCATCGAGTCCCGCAAGCCTCTGAAATGGTCCAGCACGCCTATCATCTTTGATATTGAGGACCACCCTGATCACGTAACCACGGTCGGGTGCTTGCCGATGTTTGTTTCACCAACTATCCGCAACCTCAAAGTCACTAAGATGTTAGTTGATGGCGGGGCCGGCTTGAACCTGATCTCCTCCGCGGTGCTCCAGAAGCTCCAGATCCCTGACAGCGAGCTCGAAGAGACCGACACGTTCCAAGGAATCAATCCGGGAAGGAGCAAGCCGAAGGGAAAGATCACGTTGCCGGTAACATTTGGCAGCGAGCTGAACTTCAGGACTGAGAGGGTCACTTTTGACGTTGCTGACTTCCCATAGCCTTACAATGGGATACTTGGCCGTCCAGCACTGGCCAAGTTCATGGCAGCCTCTCACTATGCATACAATGTTCTGAAGATGCCAGGCCCGATTAGTGTCATCTCTGTCCCTGGCGACAAGAAGGATGCCCTTATCTGCGCCGACAAGATCTACCAGGAAGTAGCAGCCGCAGCAGATCGCAAATCACTTGCCGCTGAAGCTCCCGGGGGGAAGAAGAAGACCAAGTCCGACAAGAGTTCTGATGCCCACTCCGGCAAGCGCACCTCTTCGGAGTGCTGCGCTACCGTCGAGGACGCGCCATCGAGCTCCACCGGCAAGTGTAAGAAGGCGATGGCAGCTCCACCAGAGACCAAGAAGGTGTCCGCCTAGGAAGACGGCACTGGTGGTACCTTCACCATCAGTGCCACTCTCGACCCCAAATAGGAAAGCGTGCTCGTTTCTTTCCTCCGGGCGAATGTCGACGTGTTTGCGTGGCAACCGTCTGACATCCCCGGTGTTCCCAGGAAAGTAATTGAGCACCACCTTGCCGCCTGTCCTCATGCGCGGCCCGTCAAGCAGAAAGTCAGGAAACAGGCAGTGGAGCGCCAAGAATTCATCGCAGAAGAAATCAAGAAGTTTGAAGCAGCAGGCCTTGTCAGAGGAGTGCTCCATCCCACGTGGTTGGCCAATCCTGTTGTCGTGCGCAAGGCTAACGGAAAATGGAGGCTTTGTATCGACTTCACTGATGTCAATAAAGCTTGTCCCAAAGACCCATTATCTTTGCCGCGCATCGACCAGATTGTTGACTCCACGGCCGGATGTTATTTGCTTTCATTTCTTGATGCATACTCAGGATAACATCAGATCTTCATGGCAGAAGAGGAGGAGGAGAAGACCGCATTCATCACCCCGTGTGGCACGTACTGTTTCGTACGGATGCCTTTCGGTTTGAAGAATGCTGGTTCAACAGTTGCAAGGGTAGTCCACCACGCTTTTGAGCCGCAGATGCACAGAAATGTGGAATCCTACATGGATGACATAGTGGTCAAGAGCAAGGACAAAGCAACTCTGATTCAAGATTTGGACGAAACCTTTGCAAATCTGCGCAAGATCAACCTCAAACTTAACCCCGAGAAGTGCGTGTTTGGAGTCCCCTCCGGCAAGTTTCTCGGGTTCTTTGTGTCTCAACGCGGAATTGAGGCCAATCCCGACAAGATCAAGGACATTGAGCAGATCGAAGCACCGAAGCGCGTCAAGGATGTACGAAGGCTTGCCGGTTGCGTGGCTGCTCTCAGCAGGTTTATCTCTAGGTCTGCTGAGCGCGCCCTGCCGTTTTCAAAATATTGAAAAAGGCAGGTCCAATGAAATGGACTCCGGAGGCGGAGGCTGCGCTGCAGGACTTGAAGAGATACCGGTCCTCCACTCCGACACTTGTCGCACCTAAGCCACAAGAGAAGTTGCTGCTGTATATAGCGGCAACCAATCAAGTGGTTAGTGCTGCGTTAGTGGCGGAGAGGGAGGCAGATGATGAGCCAGCAACCACGGCAGATGCATCCAGCGACAAGCAGGGGGCTTCGCCGACAAGCTCTGGTCCCGGCAAGGATGGATCTGCGCAGGAGCATGAGAAGGTGCAGAAGAGAATGGTGTAGCACCCGGTTTACTTTGTCAGTTCCCTTCTGCAGGGGGCTAGGTCAAGGTACTCTGTTGTGCAGAAATTGCTTTTCGGCCTCCTCATGGCCTCGAGAAAGCTGCGCCATTACTTCCAAGCACATGAGATCACAGTTGTCACTCGCTTTCCGTTGAAGAGGATACTGCAAAATCCAGAAGCAACAGGCAGGATTGTCGAGTGGGCATTAGAACTGTCAAGCTTTGGCCTCAAGTTTGAAAGTACTTCAACTATCCAAAACAGAGCATTGGCAGAGTTCATAGCAGAGTGGACGCCGACACAAGATGAAGAAATTCCAGAGACGAGCATCCCCGTCAAGGAAGCGAGCAAAGAGTGGCTGATGTACTTTGATGGTGCCTTCTCGCTGCAAGGCGCCGGTGCGGGCATGCTGCTTGTCGCACCCACCGGAGAGCACCTCAAGTACGTAGTCCAGATGCACTTTCCCAAGGAGCAAGCAACCAACAATACTGCAGAGTATGAAGGATTGCTTGCCGATCTCAGGATCGCAGCGGACCTTGGGATCAAGAAGCTCATTGTCAGGGGTGACTCACAGCTTGTCGTCCGCCAAGTGAACAAGAACTATCAAAGTCCATTGATGGAAGCTTATGTTGATGAAGTGAGGAAGCTAGAAGAGCACTTTGTTGGCCTGCAGATGGAACATGTTCCAAGAGCTCAGAACGACATTGCCGATGGCCTGTCAAAGTGCGCCGCACTAAAGTTACCTGTGGAACCCGGGATCTTTGTGCTCAAGCTGACTCAACCATCCGTAACATCATCAACTGGACAGAGCAAGAAGAGGAAGTTGGTTTCTGGTGACTACTTTCCGGCAGAGCTCCCTAAAACTGCCGTCAAGAAGGTCCCCAAGATCAGCACCAAGGATGCTGAGGAGAAGACGCTCCCGACAAGTTTTGCTCCGGCAAGCTTGCCGGGGAACATCAAGCTCCGGCAGAGCCACAGGTTCTCATCGTAGAAGCGAATGTTCCCACAGCAGCAGACGTGCCTTTAGTCCTTGTTGTCGAGCCACAAGCTCCAGCATGGGCACAGCAGATTGTCCATTTCCTTCAGACAGGAGAACTTCCCGAAGAGCAAGAAGAAGCAGAAAAATTAGCCCGACAGTCAAGTATGTACTAGTTTGTTGACAGCACACTGTACAGAAGAAGACTCAACGGTGTGAAATTGAAGTGTGTTTGCCGGGAAGACGGCAAAAGCTGTTGGCAGAGATACATGGAGGCATATGTGGTCACCACATTGGTGCAAGAGCACTTGCCAGCAAAGCGTTCCGGCAAGGTTTCTTTTGGCCGATAGCCCTCCAGGATGCAACTGCACAAGTAACCAAGTGTGAAGCATGCCAGTTCCATTCCAAGCAGATACAGCAGCCAGCTCAAGCTCTCCAGACGATCCCTTTATCCTGGCCATTTTCGGTCTGGGGGCTCGATATCCTCGGCCCCTTCCCCCGAGCTATCAGGGGTTTTGAGTACTTGTACGTTGCAATCGACAAGTTCACAAAGTGGCCGGAAGTGGAACCAGTGAGGAAGGTGACAGCACAGTCAGCAGTCAAGTTCTTCAGGTCGATTGTTTGCCGTTTCGGGATCCCTAACAGGATCATCACCGACAACGGCACGCAATTTACGAGCCGCACCTTCATGCAGTACGTCCAAGATCTTGGCGCCAAGATCTGCTTCGCTTCTGTTGCTCATCCGAGAAGCAACGGTCAAGCGGAGAGTGCAAATGCTGAAGTGCTGCGCGGGCTCAAGACCAGAACTTTCGACAGGCTGCACAAGTGCGGAAGAAACTGGATCGAGGAGCTACCGGTGGTTCTTTGGTCGATCAGGACGACGCCAAATCGAGCCACTGGCCAGACACCTTTCGCTTTAGTCTATGGAGCGGAGGCAGTTCTCCCCACGGAACTCGTATACGGGTAACCTCGAGTGCTCGCTTATGATGAGCTTGAGCAAGAGCAACTGCGACAAGATGACGCGCTGCTCCTTGAGGAGGATCGTCTTCAGGCTGCTGTATGAGCTGCTCGATACCAGCAAGCTTTGCGTTGCTACCATAGCCGCAAAGTTAATGCCAAAAGCTTCAAGGAAGGCGACCTTGTTCTTCGGCACGTTCAGTCCGCCAAGAATTCCAACAAGTTGACGCTGAAGTGGGAAGGCCCTTACCGGGTGAAACGAGTCACTAGGCCTGGTGCTGTCTGCCTTGAGACCGAAGATGGCATTCCGATGAGCAACTCCTGGAACATTGAGCATCTTCGTAAGTTTTACCCGTAGGGCGCAGTTGCCGGAACCCGTTCCGGCAACCACCTTTTGTACAAGTCTTGCCGAGGTTGCATGTAATCCTTTGTACAAAGCCGGGCGCAGATCCCGTGCATAAGTAAAGCTCATGTGCTCCGCACATCTTGTCAATTTCATGCATTATATTCTTTTTCTTGCATGTGTTATCTGACACTTTGTGCAGCACCAATCCCCGGTAAGCAATAACGAGCCGTAAGGCTCCATATCGTTATTTTCTCTTCTTTCTTTTTCTCAAAGGAAGGAAGATTCCCTCGCGCACAAGTTTGCCGGGAGGGGAGGAGAAGATAATGATGTGGAACAGGCGTCGTTCAAGAAAGTTTCACCTTGACGGAAACCTTGTCGGGAAGCAAATGACAGAAAAGCTAAGTTGCCAAAGTTTGAGCAATTAGTTTTAATTTTTAAGTTATCTTCCTCGAACGACCGTGCTTTGTATGGAAAACCTGTGCGCGGAGGAACCAACTCGTAGCTAGTTGCGCCCTTACTTTGTTTCGAGTCCGCTCAACAACTTAAGTGTGCTGCAACCAGTCGCGACAAGGTTTCTTGTCAGAAGCGGCACCACCAGCAAGCTGCTAACGTCCCGCACTCAGCGCTCGTGGCTCGGGTGCCTGCGCCGACAAGTTCCCTAAAAGCGTAGGGTAAAAACATACAAAGGAAGGAATCTAGTAAAGGAAATAACGTAGCAGCTGATACCAAAGTAGAGTTATATTACAAGATAACTTGTCGCAGCTCTAATAGATTGATCTCATAATATGGCCAGCAGCGACAAGAAGAAAGAAAAGAAGGGCGGCCTAATCTACACGATCGCCCTCGACCCTCTTGATCTCGCTCACCTTGTCCACAATGGGTGCGACAAGGGCCTTGAGCGCATCCAGATCGGCATCCGGCGGCAAGGATTTGAGGACGTTGGTGTGGTTGAGGCCTTGGTTGCGGAAGGCCACCTTCATCAGCACCTTCTGGAGAGCCCCCGCGCAAATCCTGCGCGACTCGTTGGCCAGCTGCTTTGGGATCTTCTCCCGGAGTCACTGGAGTGCCGTCGCCACGCCCTTGAAGAACAGGCTGAGCTTGGCGCTGGGTTGGAGATGCTCGTCGGAGGGATACCCAAAGTCCTCCATCCCTAGCTGCGCCAGCTCCCCGTCAATGACTGCGGCGATATTCACCAGACCCTCGGTCCAGTGCTCCACAGTCTCCCTAAATGAGTTCTGGGTAACGGCGATACTCGCCAGCAGCGCCTTGTCGGCCTTGATCTTCTCCGACAAGGTCACCTTGCGCTCCCTGGCGGCGTCGAGCGTCTGAGTCAACGTGGCCAGCTTCAACTCCAGGTCTGCATTGGAATCCTTGGCGGCGCTGAGCTCCTTGCCCCTCTCAGCAAGAAGACCCTGCAGCTCACCATGGGAGGCAGCATCCTTCTCGCGCTCACGCTTGAGCGTGGCAAGCTCCTCGCCACTCTTCCTGATATTGGCCTCCAGCTGCGCCACCTTCGCCTCCAGCTCTTTCTTGGCGGCCTCAGCAGCTGCGGCAGCGTCCTTTGCTTCCTTGAGCGCCCCGCCAATCGCTTTCTCGCGCTAGGCAAGCTCCTCTTCGTGGCTGTCAAGGTTGACCTTGCGCTGCGCCAACTCTCCCTCCTGCGCAGATAGCTTCTCGGCAGCCAGCCGCTGCTGCTCTTCAACCTCAGCCTTCACGAGGAGGAAGGCTTTCCTCTCCTCGGCGACTTGCTCCCGCTCCTCTGCCAAGCTCCGGAGAGTTTCCTGCCTAAGACACCGGAGCTCCTCCACGCGCTTCTCGATGCCGGCTCCCGCCCTCGCGACGAGTGCTTCTCGGGACGCTAGCTTGGTTTGTCGGGCGCGGTAGAGCGACAGCAGCTTCCGCAGCAGCTGCTCCTCCTCAGACTCGCCGCTGCTGCTGCTTGGTGCATCGACCAGCGCCAGCCCAGCGGAGGCGAGCACCTCCTTGTCAAAAGCTTCTCCTTCGACCGGCACCCTGGAGCTTGACGCCCAGGGAAGCTTGATGAAGATACCTTCGCCGGCCTTCAAGTAGGCGTCGGGCTGGGGCTCTTCGGAGCCTGGCTCCGCAGCAGCGGCGGAGGGATCGGCGGTCGGCGCAGCGCCTGGCGCTCCTGTGGCCTCAGGGCCGTCAGTACGATCGCCCGACCCCTCGCCAGCTTCTGCGGCGGCAGCCTTGGCGGCCTCTTCGCCGGCGGGCTCATCAGCACCGGCCCCTTCTTCGTTGGCGGCGGCGTCGTCGTTGCTGCCACGCGCGCCTTCCTCGCCGGCGTCCTCAATCTCCATTGGCTCCACAGCAGATGGATCTGAAGAATGAAGAAGGGAGAAAAGTCAAGCAAAAATCCAAGAAAGAGAATTCAGAAGAAGAAGGGCCCAAGGGAAGATTTCAGGCAAGAAGATTACCTGTACTAGGATCTGCGGTCGCGGTCTCAACCGCTGGAGGATCACTGATGCTGTCCCTTGCCGGAGAACTGTCCCTTGCCGGGGAGTTCTCCCTTGCCGGAGAGCGCTCCCTTGTCGGGGACTCCTCCCTTGGTGGCGTAGTTGAAGCGGATGGCACCTCGGGGGCGGCTTCCGGGCCCTCCTGCTGAAGCTGTTCTGCTCCTACACAAATCAACAAGCAAGATATCAGTAGAGAAAAGAGCACCCAAGCGCGCCCAACAGCAGGAAGTAAACTACAAACTTACGCTGGGGGCTGCGCTGGGGGCTGCTTTGGGGAGTGGCTGCAGGGTCCGTCAAGGTGGTCTCAAACACACCACCTGCTGACACGGTGGGATCATCTTCGATGACAATCACCGAGGCCTTGGCTCTCTTCGCCGCTCTCTGGGCCAGCGTCCTGAAAAGGAATGTGTTCAGATTGAAGCAAGTCAGAGAAAAGATAAAAGCAACAAGATTGGAGAACTACAAGAACGACAAAGAAACTTACTCTTCTTCCTCCTCGTCGGAGCTGAGCACGGAGAGATCGAAGTCTGGCTCCCCTCCGGTGCGGCGAGGCGGAGGAGTAGGATCCCTTGCCCGCTTGGCAGGGGCGGTGGCGGTGGACCGGGAAGATCCCGCTCCAATTGCCGCAGCAGCGAGAGGCGCTCCCGCGGCAACATTGCTTGCCGCGGTAGAGCGTGTCACACGGCTTGGCGGCTGTTGGCTCGTTTGCCACCCTGCTACGTCCCCGACCCTGCGGAGACGCCTTCCTGGCGGGGCCGGGGGCTCCGCCTGCGGCAAGCTGTCTGAAGGCTCGGGCTCTTCCTCGCCGGCCTCGCTCAGCTCAGCTTCAGGGCTGGCAAGATCTTCCTCACCGGCAAACTCCTCGCGCTCGGCAAGGCTTGCCGCCTCTGCTTCCTCTATGGTGAACCCGAATGCGCCTGCGGCAGCTGCTGCCGCAGCCTCTTCTGCCCTAGTGGCGATGCGCTGCAGCTCCGCGTCGGTAGTGTCGCGGGTGAGGCTCCTCTGTTCGTCGGCGCGGACCGGCACTTCTACCAAGTCGTCGAAGAACGCTTGTACGACGTCATCCGCAGGTTCTTGCCAAGTTGGGGCGATTCCGTGCGAATCGCACAACGACATCATCGCGCGGATCCGGTCAAGCGACGAATTGTTGCACAACGGAACGAAGCTCCTCGGCAGCGTGAATGGATGTTGGGGATCTTGTTTGAACAACTCCAGGAGCATCGCATCCAGCTCCAGGACGGTGAAGTTGAAGTTGAGGCCCGGGCGCAGCCTCATGACATCCGCCGAGTTCTTGAACTCCCAGGCGGGTCTCCCCCTCTCCTGTAGGGGGGCGATGCGGCGTCGAAGGAAATCTGCGCCAACAGCGCCTACAGTGAGCCCGGCAAGCCTGAGGCAAAGGATCCTGGTGATGGCGATCTTCAGCCTCTCGTCTTCCGGGGCCACGTTGCTCCAATCATTACCACACACTATTGGGGCTTGGCGCAGGACAGTGAACGACTGCGGGTTCTCCTCGACGATCCAGCACCACTCCGCTCTCCACTCCTCCCACTTGCTGCGGAGCTCACCCTCCAGATACGCCTCCTTCTTGCCGACTCTCGAGATCCTTGCGATTCCTCCGGCAAGCGGCTCTCCTCTCTCGACCCGAGGCATGAAGAAGTGGCGGAAAAGGGCTACATTTGGGTGGACTCCGACAAAGTTTTCGCACAAATGTGCGAAAACTGCCATGGTCAGAACGGCGTTGGGGGTGAAGTCAAGGAGGCGGAACCCATAGGTGTTCATGATGTCGCAGAAGAAATCAGAAAAGGGCGGGCAGAGCCCACAGTAGAAGAACAATGCGAAGAACGGGTACCCGCTTGGAGCCAGTTCCGAAGCTGCAGCCGGGAGTACCCTCGTGCGCGGATGCGCACGCGTCTCCGTCGACCAGAAGAGGTAGTAGTACTCCCTCAGCTCCTGCGCACCGAGCTGAGGGAGGAAGAGGGCCCGCTCCTTCCGCAGCACCGCGAGCCACTGCCCCTCGGCCGACTTCACGCCCTTCCCCTTGTCGGCTTTTGGAGCCATGGCGGAGGTGGTGGGGGAGATCGGCGGTGTTGGTGACGCTGGTGGCAATGGGGAGTGGAGCGCTGCTCTCTTTCTGCTTCGAGAAGAAGGGGGGGGGGGAGCGGCGGAGATTTCTGGAGTTGGAGCAACAAACGGCGAGATGGACGAACTGCCCCTGTTTCCTCTACTTATAAAGAGGGAGGGGGCGGACGTTTTGCCCTTCCGAATAAAGAAACCACCCACGATCTCTCCCACGACGCCGCATTCGACGCGTGCCGTTAGGGAGGGTGCGGTGGGTACGGAGTCAGATACGGCATAACCCAGGCCGTGTGTGCCCGTGCCCTATTTTGGGCCTGGCCCAACAGCGCTCGGCACCGTGTATGGCCCAGGCCCGGGGGCTCCTGTCGGTGTACTAGAATAGGGGTACCCTAGTATCGCGAACTTGTGCACGGGCAGTTGCAGCGCCCCGCGGCAAGGCTTGCCGGGCGACCGCCAAGGTCCTCCGTGGTTCCTTTGGAGCCATTCAAGAACAAAGTATTTAAGCCAAGGAGACAAGGCCCTGGCAAGAGGAGCTTGCCGGGAAGGCCAACCAAGGCATCCCAAGGAACTTGCCGCGACGCGCCACGCGTCCCGGCAAGGCAACAAGACCCCGGCAAGAGGAGCTTGCCGGGAAGACCAACCAAGGCATCTCGAGGCCTGGTGAGCGACAAGCTTCCGGGCCCGACAAGACAACGGCCGCGGCAAGGCGCTTGCCGCGGCAGGCGGCCACTCTATGCCCACGCTCCAGCGCATCCAACAACGTGTCGCTCTGGGGGCCTTTCCAGGCGCGCGTGGCGGGAGGCTGTGCAGCCAGAGGTGCGTGGTGGCATGCAAAGCTGACAAGATCGCCATCGTGGCGAGCGGCAGCGCCCCTGACGGTCCTTTTTTGCACTATTTGGGCTACACAGACGGGCATTTAATGCCCTTGTCCCCTGCCGTCAGGGTTAGGTAGGAAACACTGTACAAGTAACTATACCAACCACCTCGCTTTTTACATTTGTACCCTTGTTTACGTTGCCACCTGTCGGTGACCCCTTGAGCATATAAAGGGAGGCCCGTGCGCAACGTAGAGGGGGTTCGGATCATTCGGAAGCCAGAAAAACACTTAGCTCTCTCTCGAGCAAGAACACAATACAATCAAACAAGCAGCAGTAGGGGTATTATCTCTTCGGAGAGCTCCGAAGCTGGGTAAACTGCTCATGTGCTTCGCCTCGATCTGCTCTTCGTGCGACCTCCGCCCTCCACCGAACCGAAAGGGGCTCGGTCCGCCAGCCCCATAGGTGTTGGTGGATCAGTTTCCCCGACACGTCGACATATATGTTGGAGCTATTATTATAACCCTAGGTGTCTTAGAGTACCACCTAGTAACCTATCCATGTTATGTGTTCACAGTGTGATGATTCTGGCCACTATTCTCGAAACCATCCCGTGATTCCACTTAGTAGTAGGTATTCTACTCCTGGGTTTTTGAACCCGAGATTCACCCTACTTACTTCATGTTGATAGTGTTTGCTAGTTCATTTAGGTTATTAGTATCCTTTGTGATAGTCCTCAAGGTCCGTGGTATACCATTCTTCCAAATACCATGAACCATTCTTGGCAGAAGGCCTTTTGAACCAAAAGATCACAATAAGAGTGCTCTTGATGAGTTCTCCATTGCACATTGTTAGTCTGCCAGTCCATCCTCTTCTGCACGGGTTATCTGGAAGAAACATGTTGAACTTGTTCGACATAATAATGTATGCATCTACAACTCAAAAAATCATATGTTCATTTGAGTTGTCCCTCTTTAGTTGTTTCTGACCTTCATCCACCAACCGATAGTCAGGAGTAGTTGTGCATTCGTGTTCATCGATGCCCTTTACTCATGTGTTTCGTCAAGCCATTCTATCTCGGAATGACTAGGAGAAACAAACTCGAGTACCTTATCCATTTCCAGGATTGGGTCAACGCAGTTGTAATCCACAAATCAAAATGCCAACCCAACTTTTGATTCTGTTCTACCCTGAAGTATTACCCACATTATGTCAGGAATATCATGAGCGTTGCACCAACTCTTATGAATTCTAGTTGTAGTGATACTTTTCGCCATCATTATTCATTCCTCGGTTCCGTGTTGTCGCAACCGGAAGGCCGACAAGTGAACTATGATGTGTGAAATCAATATTCCTAGCAACCGTGTTGCTTGGTAGTCAAAGGACAATAATTTTGTTCTGAGCATGTTGGTTATTGAATCATCATTCTAAGATAGATTGTGCTACCTAGTCCATTTTTGTTGGTGCACTCTTCGATTGATGAGTTAGGATTTTGTCAAACCCTTGATCTTTTGATCATATCGTCTTGCCTGAAGAGCAAGATTGTTCTCGAGCTTAGTAACATATCAGTGGTTTGTGATTTTCCGATTATCTTCTCGGAAGTATCACCAGGTTGTCCCCTGACTATTATGTTGAGGTCATGATCAAGTTGGTTCTTGTGACCACCCCTTCTCCAAGAATCTGTCTTGAATACCCCTGAGCTAGTTGGTTAAGACAAACAACAACTTGGAGAGTTGGAAGATAAAAGCTTGTCCGACTTAGTTCATTTTAAGGGATATCTTGTATGTGTGTTGAAGAAAGATGGTATTTTCATCGATTAACCCTCGTGATCAGTTAATGGACCTGTCATCTTATCCAATCTTTGATTTGAGTATGGCCTATCATCAAATCAAATCAGAACAAAGGATAGTTGTAATGTTGTCTTACTCATGGTTGCTTCCTCGAGCATACACCATTATATCTTTTGGGTCTGACCAAAGCTATCACCTTGTTCACAAAATTGTAGAATTCCACTTATACGGAAACCTGGATGAATTGTTGTTGAGCCCATCAACAACATTCTTATCTTCTCCATGATTCGTGTTGAACATCCAGCTAGTATTGGAAACTTCTATAAGTGTTATCTTCATGTCCCGTTCAAGAAGCATATGTTATATGAAAGAAGTGACTTCGTGTAATTCACATGCACTTGGTGTAAGTTGTCCTCGTGGATCCGAGAAAGACTGTTTTTCCTTCCTTTGGAATTGTCCCAAGTCAGTCATGCATGTGCAAAGTATACTGTGGTTTGGTAGATTAATTACTTCCGCTCCATATGTATTTCGTAGCACACCAAGCCACTCATTGATTTGTTCAGGAAGAAGAATTTCCTCTGAAGAGCTAATCCGAACTTATGTAAGGACTTCGATATCCTTGATGGTGGTTCCTCACCTGACTTCGGTAGTGTTTTTATTATAAGACTACTATGTGGTCATGCTTTTCTAGGACAACATGTTCACATGTGTGTAGAAGAAGCAGCTCATGTTTTGGAGCTTGCTATCGTAGTTCATTCCCCGAGAATCTCGCAATGCCATCTCGTCAACTTGTGTTGAAATTTTCACTTTTCTTTCTAGACTTGATGAGTCTGGAATATCCTGCCACCAACCAAATCTGAATCTCAGGCAAATATGATGGTTGGAACATTTCCCAAGAGCTATAATATTGGTCTCTATAACCCGGTAAAGTGGATGTTGTGGCCAACACCCAGCCGAAAGACCTATTATTGTAGTATCATGATTGAGGAAGTTGGCCACCTCCCCATAAGGATTTTGTAGGGTTTACTCCAGTAGTTGTTCCTTATGGATTCTTGTGTTCCCGAAGTCTAACATTTTTACTTGATGTTCTAGATACCAAACCATATCTATAAAGGGGTTACGCTAGCACGTCAAGGAGAATATTATAAGCTAACTACTAAATGTCTCTTGATTGATCATCCAGATTTCGTTTCCTTGGCCTCGCTAAGGTGAAATCTGAGAAAGTGTTGTCTTCCTTTGCATCTGCATCCTCCACCACTATTCATCATGGTAGTATGAGGTGTCACCAAGATCTTGGCGCAGATGTTGGCTGGGTTTTATCATCAGCATTAACTGGGATTTGCTCTCAGTTTCTTTGATTATGCTCTAACCATTCAAACAGTGGAATCACTCTCTATCGGTATCAAAACCAGCGGATCTCGGGTAGGGGGTCCCAAAGTGTGCGTCTAAGGCTAATGGTAACAGGAGGCAGGGGACATGATGTTTTACCCAGGTTCGGGCCCTCTCGATAGAGGTAATACCCTACATCCTGCTTGATTAATCTTGATGATATGAGTATTACAAGAGTTGATCTACCACGAGATCGTTAAGGCTAAACCCTAGAAGCTAGCCTATTATTATGATTGTTGTTCGCCTACGGACTAAACCCTCCGGTTTATATAAAAACCGGAGGGGGCTAGGGTTACACAGAGTCGGTTACAGAGAAGGAGATTTACATATCCGAATTGCCAAGCTTGCCTTCCACGCAAAGGAGAATCCCATCCGGACACGGGACAAAGTCTTCAATCTTGTATCTTCACAGTCCAACAGTCCGGCCAAAGTATATAGTCTGGCTGTCCGAGGACTCCTTAATCCAGGATTCCCTTGGTAGCCCCTGAACCAGGCTTCAATGACGATGAGTCCGGCGCACATCTTCGGCATTGCAAGGCGGGTTCCTTCTCCGAATACTTCATAGAAGATTTCTAACACAAGAATCGTGTCCGGCTCTACAAAACAAATTCCACATACCACCGTAGAGAGCACAATATTCCACAAGTCTAATCTGCTAACAACTTTTCATAGCGTGACGTCACATCATGGACCGGTCTTTATTTGAACCGTTTTTCACAACCAGCTACTGCACATAATGCGAGGCAGTTTCCTTGACACTTCTTGTCGAAGCAGAGATCATGTCCCCTTATCGCGGGATTCTCATCAATACGAGCATGGGTAACCCAACCGTGCCATCAATCATGGCGCTTGGGGAATAAGTGACTTCAACGGGCAAGTGGGGAGGCGCACAGTTTCTACTGCCTTTATAAGGAGATAGGGATTCCCCTTTTTCACCCACGCCTTCTTCCTTTTCTCATCCATTCTCGCACGCTCGAGCTCTAGCACCCCAGTTCTCACCTTCTCCGTACCGCCATTCCAAACATATCCGGAGCGGGAGGCAAGTGGATGGCCTCCTCCATCATGGAGGAGGACATTACGAAGCTCCAGGAGGCCGAGTACTTGGCCGCTGACATCGCACACCGGCTCCCGGACGCGGGGCAGAACGTTCCAACTCCAGAACCCCACGAGAGGGTTGTGTTCCTCCCCCACTTCGTCCGCGGACTGGGATTCCCCCTCCACCCATTTGTCCGAGGGCTCATGTTTTACTATGGGATTGATTTTCATGATCTGGCCCCTAATTTCATTCTCAACATCTCGGCGTTCATCATCGTGTGCGACGCTTTCCTCTACATCAAGCCCCACTTTGGCCTGTAGCTGAAGATCTTCAACATGAAGCCGAAGATAGTGGTCGGCCAGCAAGCGGAGTGCGGAGGCGCCATGGTGGGCAAGATGCCCAACATCACCTGGCTTGAAGGCTCCTACGTGGAGATCTGATACGTCTCCAACGTATCTATAATTTTTGATTGCTCCATGCTACTTTATCTATTGTTTTGGACTATACTGGGCTTTATTTTCCACTTTTATATTATTTTTGGGACTAACCTATTAACCGGAGGCCCAGCCCAGAATTGCTATTTTTTGCCTATTTCAGTATTTCGAAGAAACAGAATATCAAACGGAGTCCAAACGGAATGAAACCTTCGGGAACGTGATCTTCTCACCGAACGTGATCCAGGAGACTTGGACCCTACTCCAAGAAGCACCAGAGGCGGTCACGAGGGTGGAGGGTGCCCCCCTGGGCGTGCCCCCTACCTCGTGGGCCCCCTGATGCTCCACCGATGTACTCCTTCCTCCTATATATACCTACGTACCCCCAATAGACCAGAGGGAGCCAAAAAAAAACTAATTCCACCACGGTACCTTCCTGTATCCACGAGATCCCATCTTGGGGCCTGTTTCGGAGCTCCGCCGGAGGGGGCATTCACCACGGAGGGCTTCTACATCAAAACCATAGCCCCTCTGATGAAGTGTGAGTAGTTTACTTCAGACCTTCGGGTCCATAGCTAGTAGCTAGATGGCTTCTTCTCTCTTTTTGGATCTCAATACAATGTTCTCCCCCTCTCTCGTGGGGATCTATTCGATGTAATCTTTTTTTGCAGTGTGTTTGTTGAGACCGATGAATTTTGGGTTTATAATCCAGCTTATCTATGAATAATATTTGAATCTTTTCTGAATTCTTTTATGTATGATTGAGTTATGTTTGCATGTCTCTTCGAATTATCCGTTTGGTTTGGCCAACTAGATTGGTAGTTCTTGCAATGGGAGAAGAGCATGGCTTTGGGTTCAATCTTGCGGTGTCCTTACCCAGTGACAGAAAGGGTTGCAAGGCACGTATTGTATTGTTGCCATCGAGGATAACAAGATGGGGTATTTATCATATTGCATGAATTTATTCCTCTACATCATGTCATCTTGCTTAAGGCGTTACTCTGTTTTTAACTTAATACTCTAGATGCATGCTGGATAGCGGTCGATGAGTGGAGTAATAGTAGTAGATGCAGAATCATTTCGGTCTACTTGTCTCGGACGTGATGCATATATACATGATCATACCTAGATAACCTCATAACTATGCTCAATTCTATCAATTGCTCAACAGTAATTTGTTCACCCACCGTAGAATACTTATGCTCTTGAGAGAAGCCACTAGTGAAACCTATGGCCCCCGGGTCTATTCTCATCATATCAATCTCCATCACTTTATTTACTTGCTTTGCTTTTACTTTTTACTTTGCATCTTTATACCAAAAATACCAAAAATATTATCTCTATCAGACCTCACTCTCGTAAGTGACCGTAAGGGATTGACAACCCCTAATCATGTTGGTTGCGAGTAGCTATCGTTTTGTGCAGGTACGAGGGACTTGCGCGTGACCTCCTACTGGATTGATACTTTGGTTCTCAAAAACTGAGGGAAATACTTACGCTACTGTGCTGCATCATCCTCTCCTCTTCGGGGAAAACCAACACAAGCTCAAGACGTAGCAAGAAGGATTTCTGGCGCCATTGCCAGGGAGGCCTACACAAAAGTCAACATACCAAGTACCCATCACAATCCCTATCTCTCGCATTACATTATTTGCCATTTGCCTCTCGTTTTCCTCTCCCCACTTCACCCTTGCCATTTTATTCACCCTCTCTTTCCCAATCTCCTCCTCTTTTTCCTTTGCCTTTTTCCTCGTCCGTTTGTTTGCTCGTGTGTTAGTTTGCTTGTTCGTCGCGATGGCTCAAGATGCTACCAAATTGTGTGACTTCACCAATACCAATAATAATGATTTCCTTAGCACTCCGATTGCTCCTCTTGCCAATACTGAATCTTGTGTAATCAATACTGCTTTGTTGAATCTTGTTATGAAAGATCAATTCGCCAGCCTTCCTAGTGAAGATGTAGCTACTCATCTGAATAGCTTCGTTGATTTATGTGATACGCAAAAGAAAAAAGATGTCGATAATGATGTCGTTAAATTGAAGCTATTTCCTTTTTCGCTTAGAGATCATGCTAAAGCGTGGTTTTCATCTTTGCCTAAAAATAGTATTGATTCTTGGAACAAGTGCAAAAATGCTTTTATCTCTAAGTATTTTCCTTCCGCTAAGATTATCTCTCTTAGAAACGACATTATGAATTTCAAGCAACTTGATCATGAACATGTTGCACAAGCTTGGGAGAAAATGAAATTAATGCTACGTAATTGTCCTACTCATGGTTTGAACTTGTGGATGATTATCCAGAAAATTTATGCTGGATTGAATTTTGCTTCTAGAAATTTTTTAGATTCAGCCGCGGAGGCACTTTTATGGAAATCACTTTAGGATATGCTACTAAACTCCTAGATAATATTATGGTCAATTATACTCAATGGCATACTGAAAGATCTACTAATAAAAAGGTGCATGCTATAGAAGAACTTAGGAATTTATTTGCTAAGAGTGTTTCTTCTGATCCCAATAATATGCCTTTATCTACTTTGCTTGAGAATAATAATGAATCTATGGATGTGAATTTTATTGGTAGGACTAGTTTTGGTAACAACGCGTATAGAGGGAATTTTAATCCTAGGCCTTATCCTAGTAATCCTTCTAATAATTATGGAAATTCCTACAACAACTCTTATGGAAATTTTAATAAGACTCCCTCTAAATTTGAGAGTAGTGTTAAAGAGTTTATGAATTCACAAAAGAATTTTAATTCTTTGCTTGAAGAGAAATTGTTTAAAGTTGATGATTTGGCTAGGAATGTTGATAGAATTTCTCTCGAGATTGATTCTTTAAAGCTTAGATCTATTCCTCCTAAGCATGATATCAATGAGTCTCTCAAAGCGATGAGAATTTCCATTGATGAGTGCAAAGAAAGAACCGCTAGGATGCATGCTTCCAAAGATGCCTTTATTAAAGCATGTTCTTCTAATCCCTATGAAAATCAAGATGAAGATCTAAAAGTTATTGATGTGTCCCCTATTAAATCTTTGATTTGCAATATGACTCTTGATGAAACTGAATATGATCCTCCTTTACCTAAAAGGCGTTCTAAGAATTCTGAGTTTTTAGATCTTGATGATGAAATTGATAAAACTGGGATTGAAAGAAATAAAAATCGAGATATTGCTAAACCCACTATTTTGGATCTCAAGGAATTTAATTATGACAATTGCTATTTAATTGATTGTATTTCCTTGTTGCAATCCTTGTTAAATTCTCCTCATGCTTATAGTCAAAGTAAGGCCTTTACCGAACACATTGTTGATGCCTTGATGCAATCTTATGAAGAAAAGCTTGAGTTGAAAGTTTCTATCCCTAGAAATCTCCATGATGAGTGGGAACCTACTATAAAAATTAAAATTAAAAATTATGAGTTTCATGCTTTGTGTTATTTGGGTGCTATTGTCTCTACTATCCCCAAAGCCTTGTGCGATTTGCTAGATTTTCGTGACTTCAAAGATTGCTCCCTAAACTTGCATCTTGCGGATTCCACTAT
This sequence comes from Triticum dicoccoides, assembly GCF_002162155.2. Lineage (NCBI taxonomy): Eukaryota > Viridiplantae > Streptophyta > Magnoliopsida > Poales > Poaceae > Triticum > Triticum dicoccoides. The sequence goes on along the minus strand of NC_041383.1, from coordinate 316,501,725 downwards.
TAAAAAACCTATGGGAAGAATTAATGATGTTCTTATTGTTGCAAATAGGAATTATGTGCCTGTAGATTTTATTGTTCTTGATATAGAATGCAATCCTTCATGTCCTATTATTCTTCGTAGACCTTTCCTTAGAACGATTGGTGCAATTATTCATATGAAGGAAGGGAATATTTATTCCAATTTCCCTTAAAGAAGGTCATGGAACACTTTCCTATAAAGAAAATAAAATTAGCATATGAATCTATCATGAGAGCCACTTATGGATTGCCTACCAAAGATGGCAATACCTCGATCTATCCTTGCTTTTATGCCTAGCTAGGGGCATTAAACGATAGCCCTTGTTGGGAGGCAACCCAATTTTATTTTTGTTTTAGTTTTTTGTTTTTGCTTCTGTTTAGGAATAAATAATCCATCTAGATTCTGTTTAGATGTGGTTTTATCTTTTAATTGGTGTTTGTACCAAGTTAAACCTATTAGGTCTTCTTGGAAGATAGTTATTTGATCTTGCTGTAATTTCCAGAATCTTTGTGCTCAGTTCCCGAATTGTTAAAAATCACATGAACGTGCTTTTGCGTTGATTCTTTTTGCTTCTGATCAATAAACAAATTTCCCAGGTCGTCTAATTTTGGTAGAACTTTTTGGGTTCCAGAAGTTTGCGTTAGCTACAGACTACTACAGACTGTTCTGTTTTTGACAGATTCTGTTTTGTGTGTGTTGTTTGCTTATTTTGATGAATCTATGGCTAGTAAAATAGTTTATGATCCATAGAGAAGTTGGAATACAGTAGGTTTAACACCAATATAAATAAAGAATGAGTTCATTACAGTATGTTAAAGTAGTCTTTTGTTTTCTTTGTCTAATGGAGCTCACGAGATTTCTATTGATTTTTGTGTTGTGAAGTTTTCAAGTTTTGGGTGAATTCTTTTGATGGATTATGGAACAGGGAGTGGCAAGAGCCTAAGCTTGGGGATGCCCATAGAACCCCCAAGATAATCCAAGGACACCAAAAAGTCAAAGCTTGGGGATGCCCCGGAAGGCATCCCCTCTTTCGTCCACTTCCATCGGTAATTTACTTGGAGCTATATTTTTATTCACCAACTTGATATGTGTTTTGCTTGGAGCGTCTTGTATTATTTGAATCTTTGCTTGTTAGTTTACCACAATCATCCTTGCTGTACACACCTTTTGAGAGAGCCATACATGAATTGAAATTTTATAGAATACTCTATGTGCTTCACTTATATCTTTTGAGCTTGATAGTTTGCTCATAGTGCTTCACTTATATCTTTTGAGCGTGATAATTTTTGCCCTAGTGCTTCACTTAGATCTTTTAGAGCACGGTGGTGGATTTGTTTTAAATAAACTTGATCTCTCATGCTTCACTTATATTATTTTGAGAGTTGTTAATAGCATGGTAATTTGCTTAATGTTAATATACTTGGTATTCAAGATATGTGAAACTTTCTTTTGAGTGCGTTGAATACTAAGATAAGTTTGATGTTTGATAATTGTTTTGAGATATGAAGGTGATAATATTAGAGTCATGCTATTTGAGTAGTTGTGAATTTAAAGAATACTTGTGTTGAAGTTTGTGATTCCCATAGCATGCATGTATGGTGAACCGTTATGTGATGAACTCGGAGCATGATTTATTTATTGATTGTCTTCCTTATGAGTGGCGGTCGGGGACGAGCGATGGTCTTTTCCTACCAATCTATCCCCCTAGGAGCATGCGCGTAATACTTTGCTTTGATAACTTCTAGATTTTTGCAATAAGTATATGAGTTCTTTATGACTAATGTTGAGTCCATGGATTATACGCACTTTTTCCCATCCTTCCACCATTGCTAGCCTCTCTAATACCGCGCACCTTTCGCCGGTATCATACACCCACCATAAACCTTCCTCAAAACAGCCACCATAGCTACCTATCATGGCATTTCCATAGCCATTCCGAGATATATTTCCATGCAACTTTCCACCGTTCCGTTTATTATGACACGCTCCATCATTGTCATATTGCTAGCATGATCATGTAGTTGACATCGTATTTGTGGCACAAGCCACCTTTCATAATTCTTTCATACATGTCACTCATGTTTCATTGCATATCCTGGTACACCACCGGAGGCATTCATATAGAGTCATATTTTGTTCTAAGTATCGAGTTGTAATTGTTGAGTTGTAAGAAAAATAAGTGTGATGATCATCATTATTAGAGCATTGTCCCAAGTGAGGAAAGGATGATGGAGTCTATGATTCCCCCACAAGTCGGGATGAGACACCGGACGAAAAAAAAGAGGCCATAAAAAAGAGAAAAGGCCCAAATAAAAAAAGAGAAAAAGAGAGAAGGGACAATGCTACTATCCTTTTACCACACTTGTGCTTCAAAGTAGCACCATGATCTTCATGATAGAGAGTCTCTCATTTTGTCACTTTCATATACTAGTGGGAATTTTTCATTATAGAACTTGCCTTGTATATTCCAATGATGGGCTTCCTCAAAATGCCCTAGGTCTTCGTGAGCAAGCGAGTTGGATGCACACCCACTTAGTTTCTTTTGTTGACTTTCATATACTTATAGCTCTAGTGCATCCGTTGCATGGCAATCCCTACTCACTCACATTGATATCTATTGATGGGCATCTCCATAGCCTGTTGATACGCCTAGTTGATGTGAGACTATCTTTCCTCTTTTTATCTTCTCCACAACCACCATTTTATTCCACATATAGTGCTATATCCATGGCTCATGCTCATGTATTGCGTGAACACTACTAGAAAAAGGCCTACTAATGGCGCACCGGCTTTGCCTACTAATGGCGCACTACCGGTGCGCCATTACTAGCATGCCACTAGTATTTTTTACTAATGGCGCACCACTGGTGCGCCATTAGTATCTGGTATACTAATGGCGCACCACATAGAGGTGCGCCATTAGTAACATTTTTTTTTCAAATTTTTGTTTTATTTTTTTTTTCAATTTTTTTCAATTTTTTTCAATTTTTTTTTTCAATTTTTTCTTAATCTCAGTTCACTATGGCTTAATCTAGGGTCAATATGCTTAATCTCAGGTCAAATCGCACTCCGTGGTCAAACTTCCCGAAAGGTCACCCATCCTCACACTACTCCAGCCGAAGCACGCTTAACTTCAGAGTTCTATCCAACCCCAGCAATAGCTCACTTCACAGGCACTTCTTGATATATCTAGCATATCAATCCTGTTATACCTTGTTGATGTCTAGGACTTTGTTCATGTTCATGACTATGATGAAATTTTGAAAAATATTTCAAACTTCCCGATCATATTACGTATCATTTTTTGAAAAAAAATTCAAAACCAATTTTTTTTCTGTTACTAGTGGCCCACCACATCCACGGTGCGCCACTAGTAAGTTTGAAATTTTTTGAATTTTTTTGCCGCTAGATCTTGAAAGCCCCATAACTTTTTTTTTGTTAGGTTTTTGGGGATCTTGAAAATGTTTAACGGGGTTCCCAGTTAAATTTTTTGGGGAATTTTTTTGCCGCTAGAGCTTGAAAGCCCCCAGTTAAATTTGGATGTAACTTTTCGAGTAGATGATTTTTCATATAAAAAACTTTTTCATCCGAGTTCGTATGCAAAAGTTATGCCCATTTAACAAATTTCCAGATAGATTTTGCAAATAAAGTCGAAATTCATATTTGTAAATTTTTCCAAAAACTAGAGCACATATCACATGGGAAACATATTATCTTTTATTTTTTTGACATTTCCATCATTTTCTTTTATTTTTTTTAAAATTGAAAAGGCGATCCA
>NC_041383.1:316453142-316497631 GCF_002162155.2 Triticum dicoccoides | reverse complement strand
GGGGGGGGGTGCATTCGGTGTTGGGGCAAGTTAGTAATGGCGCACCATGGGGTGGTGCGCCATTACTAGTTTAACTAGTAATGGAGCACCACACCCATGGTGCTCCATTACTAATTTTGAAAAAAAATAAAAAAATTGATATTTTTTTGAAAAAAACTTAGTAATGGCGCACCAGTGGAAAGTGCACCATTACTAGTTAAAACTAGTAATGGCGCACCGAGACATGGTGCGCCATTAGTAACAAATTTTTTTTTATTTTTTTTTACTTTTTTTTCAAAACTACTAATGGCGCACCATAGATGTGGTGCGCCATTACTAATTGTCTATGCAACGGTGCGCCATTAGTAACAAATTTTTTTATGTTTTTTTTCAAAACTACTAATGGCGCACCACACACCAGGTGCGCCATTAGTAATATATTACTAATGGCGCATCGAGACATGGCGCGCCATTAGAATATAGTAATGGCGCACCACATCACAGGTGCGCCATTAGTGGCCATTCCATCTATATCCCTTTTTGTAGTAGTGGAAGATTGAAAAAGTTTTGAAAATGTTAAAGTATGAAACAATTGCTTGGCTTGTCATCGGGGTTGTGCATGATTTAAATACTTTGTGTGGGGAAGATGGAGCATAGCCAGACTATATGATTTTGTAGGGATAACTTTCTTTGGCCATGTTATTTTGAGAAGACATAATTGCTTTGATTAGTATGCTTGAAGTATTATTATTTTTATGTCAATATGAACTTTTGTCTTGAATCTTTCGTATCTGAATATTCATACCATGATTAAGAAGATTTACATTGAAATTATGCCAAAGTATCACTCTGCATCAAAAATTCTCTTTTTATCATTTACCTACTCAAGGACGAGTAGGAATTAAGCTTGGGGATGCCTGATACGTCTCCAACATATCTATAATTTTTGATTGCTCCATGCTACTTTATCTATTGTTTTGGACTATAATGGGCTTTATTTTCCACTTTTATATTATCTTTGGGACTAACCTATTAACTGGAGGCCCATCCCAGAATTGCTGTTTTTTGCCTATTTCAGTATTTCGAAGAAACAGAATATCAAACGGAGTCCAAAAGGAATGAAACCTTCGGGAACGTGATCTTCTCACCGAACGTGATCCAGGAGACTTGGACCCTACTCCAAAAAGCACCAGAGGCGGTCACGAGGGTGGATGGCGCCCCCCTGGGCACGCCCCCTACCTCGTGGGCCCCCTGACGCTCCACCGACGTACTCCTTCCTCCTATATATACCTACGTACCGCCAATAGACCAGAGGGAGCCAAAAAAACCTAATTCCACCGCTGTACCTTCCTGTATCCACAAGATCCCATCTTGAGGCCTGTTTTGGAGCTCCGCCGGAGGGGGCATCCACCACGGAGGGCTTCTACATCAACACCATAGCCCCTCCGATGAAGTGTGAGTAGTTTACTTCAGACCTTCGGGTCCATAGCTAGTAGCTAGATGGCTTCTTCTCTCTTTTTGGTTCTCAAATATCAATACAATGTTCTCCCCCTCTCTCGTGGAGATCTATTCGATGTAATCTTCTTTTTGCGGTGTGTTAGTTGAAACTGATGAATTCTGGGTTTATGATCCAGCTTATCTATGAATAATATTTGAATCTTTTCTGAACTCTTTTAGTATGATTGAGTTATCTTTGCAAGTCTCTTCGAATTATCCATTTGGTTTGGCCAACTAGATTGGTAGTTCTTGCAATGGGAGAAGTGCATGGCTTTGGGTTCAATCTTGCGGTGTCCTTACCCAGTGACAGAAAGGGTTGCAAGGCACGTATTGTATTGTTGCCATCGAGGATAACAAGATGGGGTATTTATCATATTGCATGAATTTATTCATCTACATCATGTCATCTTGCTTAAGGCGTTACTCTGCTTTTAACTTAATACTCTAGATGCATGCTGGATAGCGGTCGATGAGTGGAGTAATAGTAGTAGATGCAGAATCGTTTCAGTCTACTTCCCTCGGACGTGATGCCTATATACATGATCGTACCTAGATAACCTCATAACTATGCTCAATCCTATCAATTGCTCAACAGTAATTTGTTCACACACCGTAGAATACTTATGCTCTTGAGAGAAGCCACTAGTGAAACCTATGGCCCCCGGGTCTATTCTCATCATATCAATCAACATCACTTTATTTACTTGCTTTGATTTTACTTTTTACTTTGCATCTTTATACCAAAAATACCAAAAATATTATCTCTATCAGATCTCACTCTCGTAAGTGACCATGAAGGGATTGACAACCCCTAATCGCGTTGCTTGCGAGTAGCTATCGTTTTGTGTAGGTACGAGGGACTTGCGCATGACCTCCTACTGGATTGATACCTTGGTTCTCAAAAACTGAGGGAAATACTTACACTATTGTGCTGCATCATCCTCTCCTCTTCGGGGAAACGAACGCAAGCTCAAGACGTAGCAAGATAGTGAAGGGGTGGCAATCGGGGTGGTTCTACATCACCGAGCCGCATGACGCCAACTGGACGGCAGCTCCCGAATTCTGATCTGGCATCCCCATGCGGCTCGCCTCTTGGAAGAGGAAGGGCTTAGCCTGGGGTGCGTCCGTGGAGCTGACCGGACTCCAAAACTGCATCAAAAATATGATAAGCATGAAGATCAAGCTTGTCAATGTGGTCCAGGTCATGCTCTTTCGCCGGATTCTCTCATGCCAAAGACGGGCGTTCAACATGTGGGAGGTCGATTCAGCCAAATACCAGATGCTGCGAGAGCTCTTCGACACCATACATAAAGACGTCTGGAAGGTGTTGTTCAAGGCCGCTGAAGTACCTCCTCCCACCACCGAGGATCCCGGGCTCGGCGCAAGGTTCCCCGCCAATCCGGTAAGGTCTCTATATTTTACGAGATGTGCCCTTCCTTAGTATGTTTGTGGGAGGAATCTAAGCCATCATACTGATTGAATAGGACTATGTGGCGACAGCGGAGCGGATCGACTGTCCAGCTCCGTTGCCTGAAGATCCAGCAACCGCTCTCCTGACAGAGATGATATTTCTGCCGCCCTATGAGGTCCCGGAGAAGAAGGCCAAGAAGAAGGCCACGGGAACCAGGAAAAGTCTCCGGTGCAAGGTGGTGTCGGACTCATCGTCTGAAGACACCAAGGTGCACTCCTCCAACGACAATGAGGAGGAGGAAGAGGAAAACCCTCTCCCCCAAACCTAGGGGGAGAAGAAAAGGATGGCCACCCCTTCCGGGGAGGCCGAAGGGTCCAAGAAGGGAAGGACCCTCCCTCCGGACCACTCCACAACGGCCGCCTACAACGAGGAGGAGTGGCTACCAAGGGCAAGCCCCAGGCAAAATCGTAAGTATCTGGATACCATAACACTTCTTGCATGTTTTAACCTTATGGCTTCTTATTATGTCAAAATATGTTTGTGAAGTCCGTCCAAAGTTCACATCAACTTATCCTGCTCGGATGGGTCCTTGAGCTCGTCGGAGATGAACATCTATTCGCTCCCGACGGCCTCCACTCCCTAGCCCACGGATGAGACCGAGGTGTTATCTCAGAGGATACCGGGCTAGGGAGAGATACTTCTGGAGATGCCTCAAGGCGAAACCCCCGATGCTGGGCTCATGGGGGGAAGATCCCCATGGATTCTGATCAGGGGAGCCGCAGCAAGCTTGGCCCCCAGCTGGATACTGCGTCGGAACCTCCAGTGGTTCTGGATTCAGGCAGGCAGCCCCTTGCCAAGGGGGGCGAGCCGCCTGTGCCGATGACCTCTGTCCATCCAGAGGCATCGGTTAACTTGGTGGAAGCGCTTCAGAGCGCTTCCCTTGATGAAGGACACCGTACTCTTATAAGTACGGTGATTGCGAAGGTTCAATCCGCCAAAAGCAGATTGACTGAAGCCTGCGCTAGCCTCCTGGTAGGCTTTGAGGTAAGTAATTTAAATTATGAGAAAGTATCACAGTATAGAAAGTAGCCCCTATTGCTCTGTTTGGTGTTCGGATAGAAAGGGCGAACAGAGGATCAAATATTATTCCCATGAGTATGATCATATTATGTCTATGTGAATAAGCAGGCATCGCTGCTGGCCGCTGCCGCTGCCACTGCGGAGGTCTCTGGACTGAGGCAGAACCTGGGGTGGGCCAAAGAAGAGCTCGACCTTGTGAAGAGGCAGATCGAGGAGAACAAAGGTAAGTAATACCCCGTCTGAATGTTATATAAAGGAAAAAATCGTCGATGCTAATAGAAGCACGATGAATTTTAATAGGGGCCACGACCGAAGTGGCAGCCCTTAAGAATGCGCTGTCCAAGGCCAAAGGCAAAGCGGCCAGGGAGCGCACCGAGTGTGAAAAACAAGAGGCTCGAGTTGATGAGGTCCAGCAAGAGCTCCAGGATTCCGTCAAAAAATCGAATCCTTGGAGCGTGACTCCAAGAGCAAGAGTCAGAGCTTGTGAAGGCCCGTCAGAGCGCGCAAGACGCCAAGGTAGAAGCCCAGAAGGCCCTCCAGGAGATTGAGGCAGCCAAGAAGATAGCGGTGGGTAAGGCTTTCATTATGCAAAGCAAGCATGTGAAGGAAACTTTTCTTTTACTTACCCGAATTCGGAGCTCTCCAGGAGCATTCGCAGATCTGCCGCACAACATTTTTGATGCCGCAGAGTTATACCGAGCTGAGGAAGGGAGCTCGACGCATAAGCTGTTTTGGTCCCAGTTTATTGGGACCGAACACCCGATGCCCTTGAGCGACCAGCTGAAGCAACTGGTTGAACTTCACAAGGTAGCCGGACTATCCATGAAGGACCTCATAGCCCGGCTGTGGCCTGGCGAGCCCCTGCCTGACAGCTACTTCGGCCTTATCAAGCGGATGGCGAATGCCTGTCCGCGGCATGAAGTCATTAAGCAGTCCATCTGCATTGAAGGTGCACGCAGCGCCTTGGCCCGTGCAAAAGTGCACAGGAAGAAGATGGATGCCGAGAAGCTAGTGACAAAGGGGCTGCCGAAGGGCAAGGAGCATCTCCACCCCAAACAGTACTATGACAATGTCATTAAGGGTGCCCGCCTTGTGGTGGATGAATGTACTAAGGATGTAATATTTGAATGAATGTACTCATGTCATCCTGTAATATGAAAACGAGTTCATGTGCGCTATATGGAGCTTGTTAATTTAAAATATTACCTTCTGTGCAGCCGTTCATAAAATCTTGAGAGTTGGCCAGTCGTCGGCTTCTGCCCCCATGCAACTAGTACTGGGGTGTTCAGGGTAAATATAAACACTCTTTAACCAAACTTTTGGTCCTTTTAAGGAGGTGTCTAACGCAGCGAACAAGGCAATCAGACTATACAGCTTTATCACTCTCACTTGTCCATAGAAGTCTACAATTCTAAATTTTGGCGAAGCCCCTAGTATCCGGAAGGCCGGACTCGGGGCGCTATACACACCTAAATCGAACGAGGCCAATTCCTCGCCTGAAGTGGAAAAAGTCTTTAAGGATTTGAGACCTCTCGAACAGCGACCAGCTCTCGCCTTATCATGACAATCAGTTTTCGGCTTTCTCTACTAAGGTGCTCGTCCGGAAGAACCGGGACACAATCGCAGTAGTTCTCCCTGCGCTACATTATACGATATAGCGGAACGTAAGGTATCAAAACATAGGAGCCGAGCAAACCCAACTATTGACCCAAGACATGATTCGGAGCTGATGCATATAATGCTATAAGTTCGGGGTGTCGCACCATCGAAAGTGTTCGGACTTTTTCTTGCCATGTTATGGTGTACAATAAGGCCCCTGGCGAACTAAACGTACCAGAGTGTATGGATGCGGTTAGTCGTAAATAATATGTTGAAGCTATGTATTTTCCCATTGTTATTTAAATAATACGTCAAACCGTATGTATACAAGTAGTGCAATAAGCGAAATGGGACCATTTGACATGTCCTATCTAAGGGTAAGCTGCACGTGGGTATGCAAAACAGGTATAACGATCTTTATCAGAGACCACCTGAGTATTCCATTATACGCCCCAGCTTCTTGTCTTGTTCGGTTTTCCTTCCGGCTTCCAGAAAGTAAAGTCCTAAAAGAAAGAAAATGATGAAGGAATACAGGTCTTGGGGCGGCTGAACCGCGTTGTGGACCGCGTCGTAGACGTGCCTCCACCCATGCCCATGGTATTTTGAGTGCATAATTATGTACGCGCGGCACAAATTTTGCCGCTTGGTTGGGACTAGGACAGATGCCGAATTGCTAGTCGAGCTCTGGACGTGCCGGTCGATCCTGTTGCAGGGTACTCCAGACTTGCTTGACGGTGTCCGAGGGCTTTATCGCCGGATTGGCTGACTGCCTAAAAAGGCTGCTTTGTACTTATGATGCGAGGGCCGCAATGTGCTCCTCCGTACGGAGAGAGCGTTTTGTGTTTCCATTGACTGTTATAACCCCGCGAGGTCCTGGCATCTTGAGCTTGAGGTATGCGTAGTGCGGTACCGCATTGAATCGAGCAAATGCGGTTTGTCCTAGTAGGGCATGATAACCACTACGGAAGGGGACGATACCGAAGATTAACTCCTCACTTCTGAAATTGTCCGGAGATCCGAAGACCACTTCTAGTGTGATTAAGCCCGTGCAATAGGCCTCCATACTTGGTATGACACCCTTGAAGGTGGTTTTTGTGGGCTTGATCCTTGAGGGGTCGATGCCCATTTTGTGCACTATATCCTGATAGAGCAGGTTCAGGCTGCTGCCACCGTCCATGAGGACTCGTGTGAGATGGAATCCGTCGATGATGGGGTCAAGGACCAATGTGGCCGAACCGCCATGAAGGATACTGGTAGGATGGTCCCTGCGATCGAAAGTAATCGAGCAAGAGGACCATGGGTTGAACTTTGGGGCGACTGCTCTATCGCATAGACGTCCCTTAGTGCATGCTTCCGTTCCCGCTTGGGAATATGGGTTGCGTATATCATATTCGCTGTTTTCACCTGAGGAGGGAATTTCTTCTGTCCTCCTGTGTTCGGCGGCCGGGGCTCCTCGTCATCATCGCTATGCATCCCCTTTTCCTTGTTTTCGGTATTCAACTTGTCGGCCTGTTTAAACACCCAGCATTCTCTATTGGTGTGGTTGGCTGGTTTATCGGGGGTGTCGTGAATTTTCCATGAGCGATCAAGTATGCGGTCCAAACTGGACGAGCCCGGATTGTTTCTTTTAAATAGCTTTTTGCGCTCTCCGGATTTGGAACCTCTGAATCCGGCATTGACTGCCATGTCTTCGGCGTTGTCGCCATTGTTGCGACGCTTGTGTCCATTGCATCGTGGCTTGCCGTTGCTATCTCTAGCGTCTGAATTGCCGGAGTTTTTGGGTGTGATGTTGCTACCAGCCAGCCAGCTGTCCTCGCCCGTGCATAAACGGGTCATGAGTGTCATGAGGGCTGCTATGGATTTTGGCTTCTCTAGGCCGAGGTGTCGGGCGAGCCATTCGTCACTGATGTTATGCTTGAAGACTGCTAAGGCTTCGGCATCCGGACAATCGACAATTTGGTTCTTTTTGGTTAGGAACCGAGTCCAAAATTTCCTGGCTGACTCTCCTGGCTGTTGGGTTATGTGACTTGAGTTGAGTCATCAGCATCCGGTGGTTGCACGTAAGTACCCTGGAAGTTGTCGAGGAATGCGACTTCCAGGTCCTCCCAACTACCAATGGAGCTTGTTGGAAGTCTATTCAGCCAATGTCGAGTCCTTTGAGCTTAAGTGGTAGGTACTTTATGGCATGTAAGTCATCGCCGTGGGCCATGTGAATGTTTAGGAGAAAATCTTCAATCCATACAGCGGGGTCCGTTGTGCCATCATATGATTCAATGTTTATGGGTTTAAACCCTTCTGGGAATTCATGATCCATAACTTCATCAGTGAAGCATAGGGGGTGTGCGGCACCTCTATGCCGGGCTACATCCCGACGTAGTTGAAATGAATCTGTCTATTGTATTCGGCCCGGCTGGACTTACGTATATTGTATCCGGCGTGACGGTCATTGTCATGCGTTGTGGCACGCCCCCGTGATCCGTAGATTGATCTTGTCTGTCCTCCTTTGTTCTACAATACGTCTCGCAGGTCCTTCGTGTAGCCCTGGGCCTTTGATTGGCGACGGGGTGCGGTCTGGACTTCAGGCTGATACACCGCTTTGTCTCGGCCACGGTGTGGCCGATCAGCCGCATCATGCGCTGGTAGTGTGGGATTTAACGCCTCCTCCTCGAGTTGAGGTAGCAACCTGCGCTTTGGGTAAATTTTTGTAGGGCGCTCGAGTCCATATTCCTCGGCAGCCAGGACCTTGGTCCATCTATCAGTTAGTAGATCTTGATCAGCTTGAAGCTGTTGCTGCTTTTTCTTCAGGCTTTTTGCAGTGGCTATAAGCCGGCGCTTGAAGCGCTCCTGCTTGACGGGATCCTCAGGCATGATGAATTCTTCGTCGCCAAGGCTCACTTCGTCTTCGGAGAGAGGCCTGTAATTTTCATCCTCTGATTCTCCATCCATTGCCTGTTCCTTAGGGCTAGCTTGCCCATCCTCTTTCTCGGCCTACTCGAAGCCTGGTTGGGCAGGATTGTGTTCGTCTTCGGCATCATCCGGATTGTTATCTCTTGTGCCGGTATCACTATTTTTGCTATGGCGGGGCTTGGAGCGGCGCCTATGATGTCGGTGCCTAGATTGCTTCTCCACGGGGTTATCTTCCGTTGCCTCATCGCCATAGCTTTTTTTGGGGGTGTCTATCATATATATATATATATATATCGTATGACGAGGTGGCTGTCCAGCGCCCTATAGGCAGTGATTCCTGTTCTTCTCCTGCATCGCCGTCCATAACGTCGATGTCTTTGGAGTTGAAGTCAAGCACGTCGGTTAAGTCATCGACAGTGGCTATTAAGTGGGTGGTGGGTTGGGAATGAATTTCTTCGTCGTCCGCTTCCCACTCGAGCCGGACATAGTTCGGCCAAGAGTGTCCCGACAAGGAAAGAGACCTTAGTGAATTTAGCACATCACTCAAGGGCGAGTGTTGAAAAATATCCATGGAGGTGAACTCCATGATTGGTGCCCAATCAGATTCGATAGGAATGGGAGTACGCGGTTTGGATCCGGTGGCCAGAGACGAGTCTGAGGGTCCGATGACGCCATCCTTACAGGAGGTGGGGTTAGTGTTCGGCTCCAATGCCGATGAGTGTGCAGCCTCCATGGCGGGGTCCATCCACCCATCCTCGGAAGGCGCAATTTGCTCCGGATTGATTCCTGGGGCCGCTGCAGGTGCGATCTCCCGAACACTGTCTGATGGCAGATCTAAGTCATGCTTGTCGTGACTGTTCGGCATACTTGACGTGGGCTCGAATCCGTCGAAGATCATGTCTCCGCGGATATCGATAATATAGTTCAAGCTTCCAAACCTGACCTGATGGCTAGGGGCGTACCTATCGATCTGCTCCAGGTGGCCAAGCGAGTTGGCCCGCAATACGAAGCCGCCGAATACGAAAATCTGTCCGGGAAGGAAAACCTCCCCCTGGACTGCGTCGTTGAAGATGATTGAAGGAGCCATCGAGCCTTATCGCGATGACATAGTGGAACTCTCAATGAAAGCACCAATGTCGGTGTCAAAACCGGCGGATCTCGGGTAGGGGTCCCAAACTGTGCGTATAAGGCTAATGGTAACAGGAGGTAGGGAAAACGATGTTTTATCCAGGTTCGGGCCCTCTCGATGGAGGTAATACCCTACTTCCTGCTTGATTGATCTTGATGATATGAGTATTACAAGAGTTGATCTACCATGAGATCGTTGAGGCTAAACCCTAGAAGCTAGCCTATGATTATGATTGTTGTTGGCCTATGGACTAAACCCTCTGATTTATATGGACACCGGAGGGGGTTAGGGTTACACAGAGTTGGTTACACAGAAGGAGATCTACATATCCGAATTGCCAAGCTTGCCTTCCACGCAAAGGAGAGTCCAATCCGGACACAGGACGAAGTCTTCAATCTTGTATCTTCACAGTCCAATAGTCCGGCCAAAGTATATAGTCTGGCTGTCCGAGGACTCCTTAATCCAGGACTCCCTCACTCTCTACTGTTGAGTTTTGCCCCAATTACTAGACTCATTCCCAACATTTGCATTTTGTTCCCAGCTTGCACTCGCCTTTGTGCCATTTTACCATGGGCTGCCCTTCTCGGTAATTGCTATTCAGGAACATCTTCAAAAGTGGGCTTACCATAGGCCCTACCCTTTCTCGATGATAAGAAAAAATCATCCATTGTGTTGTCTTCAACAAGGCAGTCCACATCATCCATTCTAGTCCGGCTATGCCATTCCTTCGTAATCCGCCAAACGATTGTTGGTGAATTGCCTTAGGCTGGTACAGAGAGTTTTGATGATCCATGTATCAAAAGTAATTCTTTTTTCCAGTTAAGGGAATAATTCTACAAGTCACCTTTCCTAAGGTGCCCCGTTATGGAATCATGGCAATTTATCTCCTTGCTAACTTGACACATACTCACCATCTATTTAAGCATGGAATTGCTGCCTACCATCTTGAACCTTCGACTCTGTTTCTTCCATCCTTCTCAATTTTTGTTTTGTGTCTCAGCTCAAGAGATGTTTCAATGACTCATTCTGTGAGTTGATCGTGAGTGCTCGATCTTTGAGAAGATTGATTCCTGTAGAATTTCTTTTGTCATCATTGTGTTGGGTGAAGTTCTTGAAAGCAAAGATGTCAAGAACAAGATGTTGCAAGGAATCAACATCTTCGAGAAGGGAAATTGGATCATGAAGATTGAGTAGTTTTGTGTCCCCTTTGTCTTCTTACCACACGTCTTGAATCTCGGGATGAGATTCTTGTTTAGTGGGGGTGAGTTGTCACAGCCCTAGCTCAGCCCCTGTTGTCTTTGCTTGATCTTCATGTCATCATGTTTAAAATTCAAATTAATATGAATTGGGGGTGTTCAAACCCTAGAACCAAATGAATTCTAATAGGTTCAAATAAAATAATTTTTAATGAACCCAAAATGCCCTTTGAAAATGTTCATGATTTCTGAGAAAGGTGAAAACCTTTGCCAAAAATGATGAACAAATTTTTAGGTCATTTCTGGATCTTTGAATTTATCCAATATGTATTTGAATTGGAGCTTTAAAATTCTATAATTAGTTTTACAGCTCCAAATATTTTGGAACTTGCTGGGGGTCACTAAAATAATTCAGAGAGTGCCCACAAAAAGTTTCAAGACTTATAAAAATGGTTTGGTCTTTGAACTAAATCAAAACAAAATGACAAAAAATAGAAAAACAGAAAACAATTAAAAAGAACAGAAACTCACCAGGCCTACATGTAGCCCAACACTGTGCTGGCCCAGCTGAAGCCCAGCCCACCAGGGGCAAGGTTGTCTCCAACCTTGCGCCTAATGGCAAGCAACCGCTCGTGCGGCAGAGCGCAACCTCCTGCTTCACGGTGGGAAGGCCTCGGGCCTTCTCTCCATGCCAACGGGACTCCCTGGATGCCATGGTCCTCATCATCTCTCTTCCTCGAGCGCTCTCCCCTCCTCCGTTTATTTCACGTGCAGCCACCCGAGCACGACTGTCGCTACCGTCCATTGCCACCGTGTCCACTGGCCCTCCCTAGTCAAGCCGGTGTGACCAAGAGAACCGCCTCGGCTCCTTCTTCGTCCTTGACGCCCCACACGACCGGGGACGCACTACAGCGCCTGCATCGCCCTCTTCTTCAAGCTAGGTTGACCGAGATCGCCGCCGCCGTTCTGTCGTCACCAAGCCGTCTCCGAGCCCACTTAGCGTCTCATCCGACTCCTCGTGAGCTCCTCTTCTTTTCCCCTCACTCCGTGCACTCGATTTCGTCCCCTAGGTAGCTGCCCCGCCGGACCTAAGAGCTCACCGTCGCCGGACCTCACGCCGCCGTGGTCAGAGCCCGTTGCCATCTCTCCTGAGCACGTGGACGTGCTCCTGGCATCTCCACGGAGTTGACCCGTAGCCCATCCTGCCCCCTAGCACACTACAGGACCGTCTCCACACGCACCTGAACTCCGGCCGCTGCCGCAAGCTCGTCTCCGATGAGTACAACTTACCCCAGCCGATGCTGACTACTCCTTTGGATGCGAATGAGCAAGAGCTCCTCCCCAGTGCCCTCAGCGCGCCAAACCACCGCCTGCAGCTCGATCCCGATCGTCACCGCCGCGAGCCGTGGTCGCCGTCATCTAACCGCCGGCGCGTCCGACGTGGCTACGTCATTAGTAGCTAACAACGTCACTTATCACCCCTTATGTCACTAACACTGGACCCCACTGCCCAGATAATCCATGGTTTAAGGTTAAACCTTTTTAATTAAAGCTAGACACTGTCATGTTGTATTTGCACATATCGAGCATAATGTGTGTATGTTTTTGAAATGCTTGGTATCCGTGGGATCCGACAACCTAGTTGTTTATTCTTGGTAGCCTCTCTTATGGGGAAATGTCTCCTAGTGCTTCCACCAAGCCATGGTAGCTTTCTACTGCTCCGGAACACTTAGGCTGGCCGGCATGTGACCTTCGTTCCTTTGTCTGTCCATTTGGGGAAATGTCATGCGTTGTTCCTTTAAGTCCTTGTAGCTTGCTACGACTTGGGTTCATACATTGATGACCGACACTTTCGTTGCTGGGTCATGTATGCATGTCCCTATAAGTTAGTGCCACCTTGGGTTTACGAGTAGTCATGTCGGCCCGGGGTCTCTGTCATATGGATGCTAGCGACACTATCATATACGTGAGCCAAAAGGAGCAAACGCTCCGGGGCCAGGTAAGGTGGCACCCGTGGGAATATCTTGCGTGATAACGCAAAGTGATATGATGTGTTACATGCTAGATCGATGTAACCTAGGATCGAGGTCCTCACAACATATTTTTGGGGCATTCTAGATTTTGAATTAACTCATATTGTATTTGAATTGGGGCATTTAAATACTATAAATACTTTTAGATGCTCCAAAAATTCTGAGATTAGTTGAGGGCATCTGAAATAATTCATTTAGTGCACATAATTATTTTCAGAGTTTTTAAAAGTGATTTGGTTTGGAAAACCAAATTAAAACAGTTATAGAATTAGAAAAACAGAAACAATAGGAAGAAAGCTTACCTCTATGGCATGTTACTATAGCATCCAGCCCAACCCCTCTCCTGGCCTAGCCCACTAGGGGCAAGGAGGTCTTCTTCCTCCTCCTGCCAGAAGGATGCAGCTCGTGGTCGCTGTGCACGCGTACGCGACTGGCCAGCTTCACCCTGCCTACCTCCTCCCCGACTCGTCCAAGGCCGCCACGACACCCCTGGACCCCCCTGAGCCTCCTCCTCGAGCTCATCCTTTTCCCTGGCCCTCTCTCTCACCGACCGAACGCCGTCATCACTGTCGTTCGTCGTTGACGTAGCCACAGCCACCGCCTCGCCTCCCTGACGAGTCCAAGAGCTTCATTGAGTCTCCCTCGTCCTCTCCGTCAAGCCATGAGACGTCGGGCGTGCTGCATCGTCGCCATCAATATCATCTTCATCCTCGGATGCCGACGATCGCCGCCGTGGCTCCGACACCATCGAACCATCCCCCGAGCTCGCCGACCCCTCTGTTCGATCTGCTGTGAGCTACTGCATCGAACCCCTCTCTCCCCTCGCTCGATTGCTTCCTATTACACAGTTTCCCCTTGCGGCCGAGAGCTTGGCCCCGCCAGGCATGTCGTCATCGTGGACACCGTCGCCTAGGGCCGCGAGCGAGCACACCACTGTGCTCAGTGCAATGCCAAAAATCCAAAAACCCCACCCACTGCTCTTGTTGTGCACTGCATCCCTGTGTTCATCGTGGCCCGAACTCTAGCCGCCATTGTTGGTGTCAAAACTGGCGCATCTCTGGTAGGGGGTCCTGAACTGTGCGTCTAAGGCTAATGGTAACAGGAGGCAGGGGACACGATGTTTTACCGAGGTCCGGGCCCTCTCGATGGTGGTAATACCCTACTTCCTGCTTGATTGATCTTGACGATATGAGTATTACAAGACTTGATCTACCACGAGATCGTAGAGGCTAAACCCTAGAAGCTAGCCTATGATTATGATTGTTCTTGTCCTACGGACTAAACCCTCCGGTTTATATAGACATCGGAGGGGGCTAGGGTTATACAGAGTCGGTTACAAAGAAGGAGATCTAACATCCGGATCGCCAAGCTTGTCTTCCACGCAAAGGAGAGTCCCATCCGGACACGTGACGAAGTTCCGAGTCTTGTATCTTCACGGTCCAACAGTCCGGCCAAAGTATATAGTCCGACCGTCCGGATACCCCCTTATCCAGGACTCCCGCAGTAGCCCTTGAACTAGGCTTCAATGACGATGAGTCCAGCGCGCAGATTGTCTTCGGCATTGCAAGGCGGGTTCCATCTTCGAATACTCCAAAGTAAACCTCGAACACTTAAATCGTGTCCGGCTCATGGTCGAGTCATTATTCGAACCGTTTTCCCACAACCAGCCACCGCACATATTGCAAGGCGGTTTCCTCGGCACGTCTTGTCGAAGCAGAGTTCATATCCCCTTATCACGGGATCCTCATTAATACGGGTACAGGTAACCCAACCGTTCTATTAACGCGGCGCTTGGAAAATAAGCGATTTCATCAGGCAAGCGGGAGGTGCATTGTTTTCGCCACCTCTATAAAGGGATAAGGATCTCCCATTTTTACCCATGCCTTCTTCCTCCTTTCCTCGTCCACTCTCGCACCCTCGAGCTCCAGCACCCTAGTTCACGCCTTCTCCGCACAACCAAACATGTCCGGAGCGGGAGGCAAGTGGGTGGCCTCCACTGTTAAGGAGGAGCACATTACGAAGCTCCGGGCGGCCGGATACTTGGCCGAATATATCGCGCACTGGCTCCCGGACGCAGGGCAGATTATTCCGACTCCGGGACCCCACAAGAGGGTCGTGTTCCTCGCCCACTTCGTCCGTAGACTGGGATTCCCACTCCACCCATTTGTCTGCGGGCTCCTGTTCTATTATGGGCTGGATTTTTTCATGATCTGGCCCCTAACTTCATCCTCAACATCTCGACATTTATTGTCGTGTGCGAGGCTTTTCTCCATGTCAGGCCCCACTTTGGCCTATGGCTCAAGATCTTCAACATGAAGCCAAAGATAGTGGTCGGCCAGCAGGCGGAGTGCGGTGGCGCCATGGTGGGCAAGATGCCCAGCGTCACCTGGCTCGAAGGCTCCTTTGCGGAGACCGTGAAGGGGTGGCAATTGGGGTGGTTCTACATCACTGAGCCATGCGACGCCAACTGGGTGGCGGCCCGTGAATTCCGATCTGGCATCCCTGTGCGGCTCACTTCCTGGAAGAGGAAGGGCTAAGCCTGGGGCGCATCCGCGGAGCTGAACGGACTCCAAAACTGCGTCAAAAACATGATAACCAAGAATATCAAGCTGGTCAATGTGGTCCAGGTCATGCTATTTCGCTGGATTCTCCCGTGTCAGAGATGGGCATTCAACATATGGGAGTTCGATGCGGCCCAACGCCAGACACTGCAAGAGCTCTTTGACACGATGCACAAAGACGCTTGGAAGGTGTTGTTCAAGGCCAGCGAAGTTCCTCCTCCCACCTCTAAGGACCGCGGACTCAGCGCCAAGCGCCAGGCCAATGCGGTAAGCATTCTACATTTCGCAAGACTTGCCCTTCCTTAGTATATTCGTGGGAGAAACTTAGGCCACTGTGCTGACTTTAACAGGAATATGTGGCGACGGCGGAGCGGATCGACTGCCCGGCTCCATTGCCTGAGGACCCAGTAGACGAACTCCTGACGGAGATGCTGCTTCCGGCACCCTATGAGGTGCCGGAGAAGAAGGCCAAGAAAAAGGCCACAGGGACCATAAGAAGTTCCCGGCGCAACATGCTGCCGGACTCATCGTCCGAAGACACCGGGGCGCACTCCTCCAATGACAACGAGGAGGACAAGGAGGAAAAACCTCTCCCCGAAAACAAGGGGGGGGGCAGAAGAGGAAGGCCACCCTTTCCGGGGAGGCCGAAGGGTCCAAGAAGGGACGGACCCTCCCTCCGGACCATTCCACAACCGCCGCCTATAGCGAGGAGGAGTGGCTACCCAGGGGCAAGCCCCTGGCGAGATCTTAAGTATCTGCACTCTGTAATACTTTTAGTGCGACTTAACTTCATAGTTTGTCATAACGTCGAACATGCATATGCAGTCCGGCCAGGTCCCATCCCGAGGTATCCTCTTCGGATGGGTCTGTGAGTGATTCAGCAATGAATTCACTCCCGACGGCCACCTCCCCTCGGCCTGCGGATGACACGGAGGTGTGGTCCCAAAGGGAACCAGAGCAGGGGGAGGAAGCGCTGGGGACGCCCCAAGGCGAAATTCCAAATGCCGGGCACATGGGGAGTAAGATCCCCATAGATTATGCTGACGAGAGCCGCAACAAGTTGGGCTCCCAGCCGGACACTACACCGGAACCTCCAAAGGTTCCGGATTCGGGTAGGCAGCCCCTCGCTAGGGAGGGCGAGCCGGCCATGCCGACGACCTCCATTGCACTAGAGGCGTCGGATAGACTGCTAGAAGTGCTTCGCGGCGCTTCCATGGATGAAGAGCACCATACTCTTATGAGTACGGTGATTCAGAAGGGTCGGTCCACCAAAAGAGGATTGACCGAAGCCTGCACCAGCCTCCTGACAGGCTTTGAGGTAAGTAATCAAAAGTGTGAGAAATTATAACCCAATAGACAGTAGCCCCTGATACTCTGTTTGGTGTTCGGAAAGAAAAGCCAAATGGAGGGTCAACTTTAAACCACAGGAATCTAACAGCACGTGTCTATGTGAATAAGCATGCGGTGCTGCTTGCCGCTGCTGCCTGCACAGCAGAGGTCGCCGAACTCAAATGGGACCTAAAGCAGGCTGAAGAGGAGCTCAGCCTCACGAAGAGGCAGCTCGAAGAGAACAAAGGTGAGTGATACCCCGTTCATGTGCCGTATAGAGGAGAAAAAATTGGTAACGCTAACAAAAAGTGTCATGATTTTTTAATAGAGGCCACGACCGAAGTGGCGGCCCTAAGGAAAGCGCTATCCGAGGCCGAAGACAAGGCGGCCACGGAGTGCATTGAGCGTGAAAAGCAAGATGCTAGGGTAGGCGAGGTACAACAAGAGCTCCAGGAGCTCGGCAAGAAGTTCGAGTCCTTGGAGCGTGACTTCAAGACAAAACAGTCTGAGCTTGTCAAGGCCCTTCTGAGCGTGAAAGACGCCAAGGCCAAAGCCCAAAAGGCCCAACAGGAAATCCAGGCGGCCAAGAAGATAGAGGCGGGTAAGGCATTCATTATGCAAAGAAAGCATGTGGAGGAGACATTTCTTTCACTTACCCGAATTGGGAGCTCTCCAGGGGCATTCACAGATCTGCCACGCAGCATATCGGATGCCATGGATTTCTACTGTGCCAAAGAGGGGAGCTCAACGGAGAAGCTGTTTTGGTCGTAGTATGCTGGAGCTGAACACCCAATGCCTCTGAGTGACCAACTGAAGCAATTGGTTGAACTCCACAGGGCGGCCGAAGTGGCCATGAAGGACTTCATAGTCCGGATGTGGCCTGGTGAGCCCCTGCCCGACAGCTACATCGGCCTTATAAAGCGGATGGTAAATGCCTGTCCGTGGCTTGAAATTATCAAGCAATCCGTTTGTATTGAGGGTTCCCGCCGGGCCTTTGCCCGTGCGAAAATGCATTGGGCCAAGCTGGATGCAGAGAAGCTGGTGAAGGATGGACCACCAGAGGGCAGGGCACATCGCTACCCTGAGAAATATTATGATGGCGTTATGAAAGGCGCTCGTCTCATGGCCGATGAATGTACCAAGGACACAATCTTTGAGTGAATGTACTCATGACATCTTTGTAATATGGAAAAGAATTTGTTTGCGCTATATGGCACTTTGTTGATTTATAATATTACCTTCGGTGCGGCTGTTTATAAAATTCTGAAAGTAGGCCAGTCGTCGGCTTCCGCCCCCACGTAACTAGTACTAGGGTGTTCATGGAAAACCCAAACACTCTATCCAAATTTTTGGTCCTTGAAGGAGGTGTTTGGCGCATCGAACAAGGCAATCAAACTATGCGGCTTTATAACTTTCACTTAGCCATAGAAGTCTATAATTTTAAATTTCGGCGAAGCCCCTAGAATTTGGAAAGCCGAATTGGGGCGCTATACACGCCTAAATTGGACAAGGCCGATTCCTCGCCTGAAGCGGAAAAAATCTTTTAAGGATTTAAGACCTCTCGAACAGCAACCAGCTCTCGCCGCATCATGGCAGTTAGTTTTCGGCTTTCTCTACTGAGGTGCTCGTCCAGAAGAACTGGGACACAATCGCAGTTGTTCTCCCTGCGCTACCTTAGCCGATATAACGGAACGTAAGGTACCAAAACAAGGGAGTCGGGTAAACCGAACTATTGACCCAAGACATTATTCAGAGCTGATGCATATAATGCTATAAGTTCGGGTCGAAAGTGTTCGGACCTATCTTGCCATATTATGGGGCACCATAAGAAGCCCCTGGCAAACTGAACATACCATAGTGTACGGATGCAATATTAAATAAACATTTTTAGGGAAAAAGGTGAAGACAGGAATAATAAGATGACGCTATATATTATTTCCCGTTGTTATTTAAATAATACGTCCAAGCGTATCTGTACAATTAATGCGTTAAGCAGAAGCAAATAGGACTATTTGACATGTCTTATCCAAGGGCGGGCCGCATGCGGATATGTTAAACAGGTATAACGATCATTGACAGATACCACCTAGGTATTCCCTTTCTGTGTGAAGCCTTTTGCCTCCTTGTTTTTTCCCTCCTGTGATGAGTCTGATGATCTGGTTCTCTGAAGGGGATGCCCGAAAGTATGGTCCTGAAAGAGAAAGAAGGTTATTAAAGTATGCGGGTCTTATCGCGGTTGAACCGCCTGTGGGCCGCATCACTGTTGCGGCTCCGCGTGTGCCCATGGTATTTTGAATGCGTAATTGTGTATGCGCGGCACAAATTCTGCCTGGATGGGGCTAGGGTGGAGGCCGAACTGCTAGTCATGCTCTTGGCGTGCCTGGCGATCCTGTTGCAGAGTACTCCAGACTCGCTTGACGGAGCTCGGGGTTGTTGTCGCCGAATTGGCGGTTTGCCGGAGAAGGTTGCTTTGTACTTCTGCTGCGAGGGCCGCAGTGTGCTCTTCTGTACGGAGAGTGCGGTCTGTGTTTCCATTGACTGTTATAACCCCGCGAGGTCCTGGCATCTTGAGCTTGAGGTATGCATAGTGTGGTACCGCATTGAATCGAGCGAATGCGGTTCGTCCAAGCAGTGCATGATAGCCACTACGGAAAGGGCTGATATCAAAGATTAACTCCAAGCTTCGGAAGTTATTCGGGGATCCAAACACCACTTCCAGTGTTATGGAGCCCGTACAACGGGCCTCTACTCCTGGAATTACACCTTTGAAGGTGGTTTTGGTGGGCTTGATCCTTGAAGGATCGATGCCCATTTTGCGCACTGTGTCCTGATCAAGCAGGTTCAGGCTACTAACACCGTCCATCAGGACTCGCGTTAGGTGGAATCCGTCAATGATTGGGTCAAGGACCAATGCGGCTGAACCACCATGACGGATGCTGGTACGGTGATCCCTACGATCAAAAGTGATTGGACAGGCTAACCATGGGTTGAAGTTTGGGGTGACTGGCTCCATCGCATAGACGTCCCTTAGTGCTCGCTTTCGTTCCTAGTTGGGAATGTGGGTGGCATAGATCATGTTTACCGTTTTCACCTGGGGAGGAAATTTCTTCTATCACCCAATGTTCGGACGCCGGGGCTCCTCGTCGTCGTCGCTGTGTAACCCCTTGTCCTTGTTTTCAGTATTTATCTTGCCGGCCTGTTTGAACACCCAGCAATCTCTATTATTGTGGTTGGCTGGCTTATCAAGGGTGCCGTGAATTTGGCACGAGCGATCAAGTATGCGGTCCAGACTGGACGATCCCTGATTATTTCTTTTGAACGGATTTTTCCGCTGACCGGATTTTGAGCCTTTGAATCCAGCGCTAACTGCCGTGTCTTCGGTGTTGTCGCAATTGTTCCCACGTTTTTGTCTATTGCGCCGTGGATTGCCGTTATTGTCATGGACATCTGAAGTGCCGGAGTTTATTGGCGTGGTGCTACTGCGAGCCAACCAGCTGTCCTCGCCCGCGCAAAAGCGGGTCGTGAGTGTCATGAGGGACACCATGGACTTCGGTTTTTCTTGGCCGAGGTCTCGGGCGAGCCACTCATCGCGGATATTATTCTTAAAGGCCGCCAAGGCTTCGGCGTCCGGACAGTCGACAATTTGGTTCTTTTTAGTTAGGAACCAAATCCAAAACTTCCTGGCTGACTCTCCGGGCTGTTGGGTAATGTGACTCAAGTCATTAGCATCCAGTGGTCGCACGTAAGTGCCTTGGAAGTTGTCGAGCAACGCGTCCTCCAGGTTTTCCCAACTGCCGATGGAATTTGCCGGCGGGCTATTTAGCCAGTGTCGGGCTGGTCCTTTGAGTTTAAGGGGAAGATACTTGATGGCATGTAGATCGCCACCGCAGGCCATGTGAATGTGGAGAAGGAAATCTTCGATCCATACCGCGGGGTCTGTTATGCCGTCGTATGATTCGATGTTTACGGGTTTAAACTCTTCTGGGAATTTGTAATGCATTACTTCGTCAGTGAAGCAAAGGGGGTGTGTGGGGCCTCTATGCCAGGCTATGTCACTATGCAGTTCGACTAAGTCTGGTCGGCTATGTTCAGCCCGGTCAGACTTGTTGATAGTGTATCCAGCATCACGATCATCGTCATGTGTTGGGGCGCACCCCCGTGATCCGTAGATCGATCTTGGCTGACCTGCTTTGTTTTCCATCATGTCTCGCAGATCTTGCCTATTGCCCCGGGCCATGGTGTATTGGCGTGGGGGTGTGGGCTGGTATTCGGGCTGATACGCCGTTTTATCCCGAAAATGAGGTGGCTGGTCAGCCTCGTCCTGTGCTGGTAGTATGGGCTCCTCCTCGAGTTGAGGTAGCAACTTGTGCTTTGGGTAACATTTGGTGTGGCGCTCGAGTCCATATTCCTCGGCTGCCAGGACCTCGGTCCACCTATCAGTGAGCAGATCTTGATCAGCCTGGAGCTGCTGCTGCTTCTTTTTCAGGCTTCTCGAAGTGGCCATAAGCGGGCACTTGAAGCGCTCCTGCTCTACGGGATCCTCGGGAACGCCGAATTCATCATTGCCGAGGCTCACCTCGTCTTCGGAGGGGGGCATGTAGTTGTCCTCCTCCATGTATACGTCCATCGCCTGTTCATCTGGGCTAACCTGCCCGTCTTCCTGTTCGGCCTGCTCGAAGGCAGGCTGATCGGGATTGTATTCATCTTCGGCACCATCCGAATTGTTTTCCTGTGTCGGTATTGCTGTGGCGGGGCTTAGAGCGGCACCGATGATGCCCATGCTTTGATTTCTTCCATAAGGGGTTATCCTCTGTTGCCTCACCATCATTGGTTTCTTTGGGAGTGTCCACCATATATATATTATACGAGGAGGTGGCTGTCCAGCACCCTGTGGGCGGTGGTTGCTGTTCTTCTCCTGCATCGTCGTCCACATCGTCGATGTCTTCGGAGTCGAAGTCGAGCACGTCGGTCAAATCATCAACAGTGGCAATGAAGTGGGTGGTGGGTGGGCAACGAATTTCCTCGTCGCCTGCCTCCCACTCGAGCCGGACATAGTTCGGCCAAGAGTGTCCTAACAAAGAGAGAGACCTTAATGAATTCAGCATGACACCGAAGGGCAAGTGCTGAAAGATATCCGTAGAGGTGAACTCCATTACCGGAGCCCAGCCGGATTCGGTGGGCTCGGGTGCGCATGGTCTAGAACCTACAACCGGACACAAGTCCGGGGGTCCGGCGACACATGCTTCCTTAGGGAGGGAGTCTGTGTTCGGCTCTACCGCTGATGAGTACGCGACCTCCGGGGCGGGGTCCATCCACCCGTCCTCGGACGATGCAATCTGCCCCAAATTTAGGTCCGGAGCTATTGCAGGCACGATATCCCAAATATTGTCTGACAGCAGGTCTAAGCCGTGCTCGTCGTGACTATCCGGCGCTCCTGGCTTAGGCCCGAATCTGTCGAAGACCAAGTCTCCGCGGATATCAGCCATGTAGTTCAAGTTTCCAAACCTAACCTGATGACCAGGGGCGTAGCTGTCGATCTGATCCAAATGGCCAAGCGAATTGGCCCGCAGTGCGAAGACGCCGAACACGAAGATCTGTTCGGGGAGAAAAGTCTCACCTTGGACCGCGTTGTTGTTGACGATTAAAGGAGCCATCGAGCCTTGCTGCGACGACACAGAGGAACTCTCAATTAAAGGACCAATGTCGGTGTCAAAACCGGCGGATCTCGGGTAGGGGGTCCCGAACTGTGCGTCTAAGGCTAATGGTAACAGGAGGCAGGGAACACGATGTTTTACCCAGGTTCGAGCCCTCTCGATGGAGGTAATACCCTACTTCCTGCTTGATTGATCTTGATGATATGTGTATTACAAGAGTTGATCTACCATGAGATCATAGAGGCTAAACCCTAGAAGCTAGCCTATGATTATGATTGTTCTTGTTCTAGGGACTAAACCCTCCGGTTTATATAGACACCGGAGGGGGCTAGGGTTATACAGAGTCAGTTACAAAGAAGGAGATCTAACATCCGGATCGCCAAGCTTGTCTTCCACGCAAAGGAGAGTCCCATCCGGACACGGGACGAAGTCTTGAGTCTTGTATCTTCACGGTCCAGCAGTCCGGCCAAAGTATATAGTCCGGCTGTCCAAATACCCCCTTATCCAGGACTCCCTCAAGGGGGAGACCTCTCCTCCCATGCATAGCGACCTCCTCCATGACCTTTCTGACGACGATGACACATGTGCGCACCCGTTTAGGGAGTTGGCTTGCCTCTGCCGGGGTCACGACAAGATCCGAGGGGACCCCTTCGAAGAAGCATAGGCGAGCGGTCCCGAAGAGGGGCAGGCCGACACTTATTCCGCTGAGAAGCGCTCCTGCTTTGCCGCCACCATCGGACGTAGTGCCGGCCGCGTGCTCGCCAGCTCCCAAGAACGTAGCACCACCCGCGCCCGTGAACCCCACGCTTGTGGCCCTAAAGAGGAACTAAGTCACCATGGACCAGTAAGTGCCCCTTCTTGCCCTCGCTCTTGGGTTTTGTTGTGGTGCTTAATATCTTAACTTGATATCAGACCGCAGCCGGTGGTGAAGAAGAAGAAGGGGTATGCCAGGGCCGCCGAGGTCAAACGCGCTGCCGCGGTTGCCGCAGCTCCGGTGCAGAGGGGCGCAATGACCCATCTCGCTCCTGCAGAGGCACTGCTCTCTCGGGGCTTTGAAGCCCAACCTCCGGAGGAAACGGCTCCCGCAGCATAGCTGGCCCCGGAGGTGCCTATCCCCGAATCGCTTGGTGGGGACCTGTCACATCCCTAGCTTCTGGTACTGCCTGGTGTTGCATAATGCTTGCATCATGTTTAACTTTCATTGAAAATTTGAAATGGGGGAGGATCAAACCCTAGCACTTTGAAATCCAAATAGGTCCAGCTTAAATAAATTGCATTGAAGAACCAAAAATGCTCTTTTTCAATGTTTGATATTTTTGGCAATGGTTTTGATCCATACCAAAAATAATGAACATTTTTAAGGAACAAGTTGGGCACTGAATTTAAGTCCTAAAATATTTGAATTGGGGCATTTAATGGCTATAAATATTATTAAATGCCCCAACAATTCTGGAAATAGCTAAGGGCCTCTGAGATAATTCAGTTATTGCCCATAATTAATTTCAGGATTTATAGAAATGATTTGGTGTTTTTACCAAATCAAAAACAAATTGCAAAAATAGAAAATAGAAACCAAAATAGGAAAATAAACAGAGAAGGAGAAAACCTACCTGGCCTTACCTGTAGTCGGCCCAGCTGCACTGGCCAGCCTACCTGGTGGCCCAACCCACCAGGGGCAGAGACGTCTTCAACCTTTGCCTACTTGCAGAGGCGTGTCCGCACGCGCGCCATAGCTCGCCACCTCGTGCTTGCCGCTGTCCACCTGGAGCTGGCTACGAATGACATGCGACCCCATCGACCCCCTCTCACTTTCCCCGTGCCTCTCTTCCTCCTCTGTCTCTCTCCCACGCTCCTCCATGGATGCGCCCAAGACCGCCAATGAGCACCACCGCGCCCACCGCCGCCCCCTTGCCCCGTGGCTGTGGCCTCTAGCTCTACCTCGATGCCGTGAAGCTCCAAGCTGAAGAACGTGCCCGCGGATGACCTAGAGCGTCATCCCCGCCGCCATCGTCCTCGTCTACTCCGACGAACACCGTCGCTTGATTCGCCGACCTCCGAGTGTCCCCGAGCATGCTGAGCTACTCATGGACCTCCCTGTGAGCTTTGACGCTTTTCCCCTCTCTTCCCCACGTCATATTCGCCTCGTAGCCACCGCCGCTATTGAGGCCGAAGCTCACCTCCGCCGAGGTAATCGCCGGTGCAGCTCCGGTGACCTTCGGGTCCTGTGCGTGTATCCGTTGGGTTCGTCAGCACCCGTGGGTTCGGCAAGTGTAAGACGTTGCTAAATTTGACTGATGTAGCCCCGTTTCCATCACCTCCCGAGCTCCGGTCACCGCGGTTGTCGTCGTCGCCGTCATTTCCGGCCTCCTCGGACCCAACCGCCTGCACCATTGGATGCGGCACACATCCAGCTCGCCGTAGAGCCAAGCCACATGCCCAGCCTACACTCGTAGCGCGATTCCGGTGAGTCTCCGCCGTTGTTTTGCTCGTTGCCGGCAAAACTCCGGAGACTATCGACGTGGACGTCATTAGGTGCTAACCCTGCAAGCTAAGCCCCCTAACAGCATAGATAGTGGGCCCTACCCCTGGTCAAACCCCAGTCAGCGCTGGGTTTGACAGGGATTAGACCATGTGTAACTGACGTGTGGACCCCACATGTCAGTTTTGACCTGGACCGGGTCCGTTGACCTGCTGATGTCACAGTGACACAGTGCTTACGCAATAACTCATTTTCTGTATTAAATTTAACTCAAAAAATTCCAGAAAATGCCCAAAACTTCAAAAATTCATAGAAATTCAACCATAACTCAGAATCAAATATGTTATATATGAAAAATGATCAGAAAAATCGAATCTA
Source organism: Triticum dicoccoides (assembly GCF_002162155.2). NCBI lineage: Eukaryota > Viridiplantae > Streptophyta > Magnoliopsida > Poales > Poaceae > Triticum > Triticum dicoccoides. The sequence goes on along the minus strand of NC_041383.1, from coordinate 316,472,399 downwards.
TCCATCTGTATTGGTTTAATGCATGTTAGAACAAATTATAGTTGCCGTTTAGGACAAATCATATAATTGGCATTTGAATATCCACATATGGAGTTAGAATTCAAATCTTGGATTCAAACCAACTGCATTTAATCTGTTGCTAGTTGCATTAGCTCAAATCACAGCATATTGACATGTCATGATCATCCATCATATTGTGCATTGCATTGATTGTGTTCTTCCTTGTTTGTCGGTGTTTGTCCCCTCTCGACATACGTGGTTCCGATGATGTGATCAATGACACCGATGAAGAACTATACTATCTTCAGAAGTGTCAGGTGAGGGAGTCCTGGATTAGGGGGTATCCGGACAGTCGAACTATATACATCGTCCGGATTATTTAAGCATGAAGATACAGGACTCAAGACTTCGGCCCGTGTCCGGATGGGACTCACCTTTGCATGGAAGACAAGCTTGACGATCCGGATATTGAGTTTCCTTCCTTGTAACCGACTCCATGTAAACCCTAGCCCTCTCCGGTGTCTATATAAACCGGAGAGGTTGGTCCTTAGAAGGACGATCACAATTACAATCATACCATCATAGGCTAGCTCGTAGGGTTTAGCCTCTACGATCTCGTGGTAGATCTACTATTGTACTACCCATACCTTCAATATTAATCAAGCAGGAAGTAGGGTTTTACCTTCATCGAGAGGGCTCGAACCTGGGTAAACATTGTGTCCCTTGCTTCATGTTACCATCAGCCTAGACGCACAGAATGGGACCCCCGACCCGAGATCCACCGGTTTTGACACCGACATCAGGCAAGCAAAACCCCCTTGTTCATTCCGATAAAATCCCACTCTCTCACTCCTGCTCTCTTTACTGCATTAGGACAACAACGATTCAACAGCAACTTGCTGTAGTAGTTGAACCCCTTATCCTCTGCATGACCTGTCATTGCCACAGTAAAATAGATGAAACCCACTAGCATGAGTAGGAGTTTTTTGAGCCCTAATGTGCCTACTCATTCATGCTTGTTTGTCATGCCTACTACTGCTTAGAGTTGAGTCAGGTCTGATTCATCGGGGATGAATCGGAATGGTGATGAACATGTCCTACTTGTGTGTGAGCTAAGTGTGTGAACATGATTTGGTAAAGGTAGCAGTGAGAGGCCATGTAGGAGTACATGGTGGGTTGTCTCATTGATGCCGTCCTTAGGAACTGAGTTCTATGTTTGTGATCAATGAAACAACTACTACCATGCATTGGGCCCTGAATATGACCCTGCTCGACTTCTTAACCACCCTTGTCCTCTCTCCTGGAGTTGCAAGTAGTTTCTAGTGTTTGTAGTATGTTGGAGGCCGTGCACAGCGCTGACCCGAGGGGTGGGCTGTGATGCGGTAGGCACGTGGCCAGGTATGCCGGGCGCCCGTTTGGTGTCACGGAACCCTGTACACATCGTTCGGGGCCTTATGTGGAAACATCAGCCGGACTCCCTGCGGATGGAACCTGAATAGGTGATAAACCTGGAGTAGAGACTTGAGTATTTAGGTAGGTCGTGGTCTACACCCACATCGGCTTTGGCTTGAAGTCTGTCGAGCACATGTCGTGTGCAGACGCTAAGTGGTGGAAACATGTGTGAAGAAGTACACCCCTGCAGGGTTATAAATAGTCTAGTCAAATTGCCGCGTCCGCGTCCATGTTGTATTTGCACATATCCTCTGCATGACCTGTCTTTGCCACAGTAAATAGTTGAAACCCACTAGCATGATTAGGAGTTGTTTGAGCCATGATGTGCCTACTCATTCATGCTTGTTTGTCATGCCTGCTATTTCTTAGAGTTGAGTGAGGTCTGATTCATTGGGGCTGAATTGGAAGGTTGTGAACATGACCTATTATTGACAGCTAAGTGTGTGAAAACAAATTGGTAAAGGTAGCGGTGAGAGGCCATGTAGGAGTACATGGTGGGTTGTCTCATTGAAACCGTCCTTAGGAAGTGAGTTCTGTGTCTGTGATCCAAGTCAGTTACTACCACACATTGGGTTGCGGTAACTTGACCCCTCTGAGCTTATTAATCAACTCGATCTCTGTCCAGGAGTTGCACCTAGTTTTTTCTGTTTGTAGGTTGTGTTAGTAGTCTACCAAGTGGAGCCCGGTACAGGTGGGATTGGCACAGACTAGGCACCGTGGCATGGTGTACCAAGCATCTCCCATTTGGTGGGCTTGGGAACGCTACTCACATCATTTGGTTCCGTGATGGAAACCTCGGCTGGACTCCCATGCGGATGGAACCCGAATAGGCGATAAACCTGGACTAGGGTCTTGCGTGGTTAGTCAGGTCGTGGTCGACACCGTCGCTAGGCTTCCGCTTGAAGGTTGCCTAGATGCATGATGTGTACATGGTGGTAAGTGGCGAGAGCATGTATGAAGAAGTACACCTCTGCAGGGTTAACATGATCCATTGAATTCGTTCCTGACTCTGATGATGAGTGGCACTTTAGGGATGGCTCTCCTCTCTCTCCTTCCCGCCCCTCTCTCCCCGCTCCCCTGCGCCTCCACCGCCATCCCGTGCTCCTCCGCTGCCGTCCCGTGCCTTGTTCCAGCCCCCTCCCCGTGGCTGGCTCCTCTCCTTCGGTCAGTTCGCCGGTGCCGCTGGCTTCACTCCCCCGGCATGGTTTGGTTCTCATTTTTGGGCCCTCGACTCCGATGAGGACTGTTCATCGGACGAGGTAGCCTTGTGCTCGCTCTCGCCGGTCGTCCCCGTGCGATCCTATCGTCCCTTCGATCCTCTCTCTCGCAAGTTTGCTCCTAGGGGCCGGGGCCGGCCAGTGCCGCCCTCGCCGGCGGACGCTGGCTGGGTCCGGGTTTCCCTCTGTCGTTGCAAGTCTGGTAAGTTTTCCCTCCCCTGGCCTGCGTTTGGGATTCTGGGTGCCGTTCCGGGCGTGGTGTGCCCTCCCTCCCCTCCCTCTGTCTCTGGTACGTCGTCTCCGGCGGCGGCGGTGCCTGGGTTCGTCTTGGGGGCGGTGGCGCCTACCCTAGATCTGGTCTCCCTCTGGTTGACTAGTGGGTCAGGTGGAGGGCTGGCCGCTGGGCCCGTTGGGCCTCCTGGTCCTAATGTGTCTATCTAGCCCGCTCCTCTAGTTTTGTTTTCAGTTGACGGTTCCCTCCCCCTTCCTCATGTGGGCCCTGTGCGGCTCCCATTGGCCTATATCCCTCCCCCTTCCCCCGGCCCAGGTGGGTTTGGCTCGGTCCGGATTTTTTTGAGGAACTAGGACAGCGGGAGAGGCTCCCATTGTCTTATATATTAAATATTATAACACATTTACAATGAGTAGTTACATCATGTACAAGTCTCATCCCATCTCCCTTTGTAGTGGGGGTAGAAATTGTCTAAAGAGTACAATTAATCAGAGGGTAGGGAGTTTAAAAGTAAGAAGATAAACTCTTTCTTGTTCTTTTTGACCCTATATTGAAGAAGACTAAAATCCTCCCTGAATCTGGCCAGCCAAGAGTGGTAGGAGGGGTTTATATCCCTGAAAAGTTTGTTGTTCCTTTCTTTCCAAATGCTCCAGGATGCTTGAAGGACGATATCCATGAACAGAGGCCTGCCCCAATTAATTTTAGCTTGTTCTAGCCAGGACAGCTGAGTGGCTTGATCTCTAGGGTCTAACCCAAAGGTTGACCAACAATTTCTACTAAAGGGCCAAGTGAGTATCATGTGATCAATGTCTTTGTCAGGACCCCGACTCAATGCCACATCGATCTAGCATGTAACACCTCATATCACTTTGCGGCCTCACGCACGGTATCCCCACGGGTGTCGCCTTACCTTTGCCCGGGACCGTTTGCGCCTTTTGGCACACGTATATGATAGTGTCGCTAGCATCCATATGATAAGGAGCCCGGGCTGACATGGCTAGTCATAAACCCAAAGTGGCACAAACTTACAGGGACAGGCATTCATGACCCAGCATCGAACGTGTCGGTCATCAGCGAGTGAATCCAGGCTGTAGCACTGGGCTAGCAGGACTCCGGTGAACCGGGCTGTAGCGGGCTAACAGGACTCCGGTATTCATCGCATGACATTTTCCCGAAGGGACAGACACAGGAACGAAGAAGGACACATGCCGGCCAGCCTAAGTGTTCCGGAGCAGCAGCAAGCTACCATGGCTCAGTGGAAACACTAGGAGACATTTCCCGGTAAGAGAGGCTACTAAGGATAAAGAACTAGATAGCCAGATCCCACACATACCAAGCATTTCAATAACATACACACAATATGCTCGATATGTGCAAATACAACATGGCATCACAACATGACTCTACAACACAAGTAAATATTCAATAGGCTCCGAGGAGCGAGATATTACAAACATGGGTCTTATGACCCAACAATCAGAGCATACAAGTCAAAGCACATGCGGAAGCTTAACATGTCTGAGAACAGACATCTATAAATGAAAAAGGCTGAGAAGCCTGACTATCTACCAATCCTGCCGAGGGCACAAGATCGTAGCTGAGGTAACAAGCTAAACGTCGAAGACCACGCGGAATTACTAGTGAGACTGAAGTCTCTCTGCAAAAACATAAAATAGGCAAACGTGAGTACAAATGTACCCAGCAAGACTTACATCAGAACTATCTACATATGCATCATTATCAACAAAGGGATGGTGGGGTTTAACTGCAGCAAGCCAGCTTTGACTCGGTGGCTATCCTGAACTACGACTGCAAGTAACTCTTTTGAGGTGGCGCACACGAGTCCACATATTCACCATATCAATACACCACTATGGATCCACTCCCGTCTCCCTACGAGAACGCCATCCATAGCACTCACGCTTATCTTGCGTATTTTAGAGTATCCACTTTCACTTGTCTATGAACTGATATAAGCAACCCAGAAGTCCTTTACCGCGGATACGGCTATTCGAATAGATGATGTTAACCCTGCAGGGGTGTACTTCTTCATACATGTTTCCACCACTTAGCGTCTGCACACGACATGTGCTCGGCAGACTTCAAGCGAAAGCCGACGTGGGTGTAGACCACGACCTACCTAAACACTCAAGTCTCTAGTCCAGGTTTATCGCCTATTCGGGTTCCATCCATGAGGAGATCCGGCCGGAGTTTTGCTCACAGCCCCAAACGATGTGAACAGGGTTCCGTGACACCAAACGGGCGCCCGGTATACCCGGCCACGTGCCTACCGCATCACAGCCCACCCCTACGGTCAGCGCTGTCCACGGCCTCCAGCATACTACAAACACCAGAAACTACTTGCAACTCCTGGACAGAGGACAAGGGTGAATAAGAAGTCGAGCGGGGTCATATTTCAGGGCCCAATGCATGGTAGTAGCTGAATCATGGATCACAAACACAGAACTCAGTTCCTAAGGACGGCTTCAATGAGACAACCCACCATGTACTCCTACATGGCCTATCACCGCTACCTTTACCAAATCGTGTTCACACACTTAGCTCACACACAGTAGGACATGTTCACACGCCTCTGATTCATCCCCGATGAATCAGACCTGACTCAACTCTAAGCAGTAGCAGGCATGACAATCAAGCATGAATGAGTAGGCACAACAGGGCTCAAACAACTCCTACTCATACTAGTGGGTTTCAATCTATTTACTGTGGCAATGACAGGTCATGCAGACGATAAAGGGGTTCAGCTACCGCAGCAAGTAACAGTTGAATCGTTGTTGTCCTAATGCAATAAAAGAGAGCCGGAGCGAGAGAGTGGGATTGTATCGGAATGAACAAGGGGGTTTTGCTTGCCTGGCACTTCTGAAGATAACATTGAGTCTTCATCAGTGTCAACGATCACATCATCGGTATCACGTCTATCGAGAGGGGACAAATACCGGCAACACAGAAGGGAACACAATCAATGCAATGCACAATATGATGCATGATCATGACATGGCAAAATGAATGTGTTTTGAGCTAATGCAACTAGCAACAGATTAAATGAAGTTGGTTTGAATACAAGATTCAAATTCAAACTCCATATGTGATTATTTAAATGCCCTTTAAACGTTTTGTCCAAAACAGAGGACAAACATTGTTCAAACATGCATGAAAATGGTACAGATGGATTCCTTGAATTTTTCTGATCATTTTTCATATATAAATTATTTAATTTGGAGTTACGGTTAATTTTCTATGATTTATTGAAGTTTTAGCTATTTTCTGAAATTCCTGAAATAATAATAAATCCAGAAATGATTTATGGCGTCAGCCCCACGTCACTGTGACGTCAGCAGGGTCAACTGGGCGCCCCAGGTCAAACCTGACGTGTGGGGGCCACACGTCAGTGACACAGGAGCTAATCCCGGTCAAACCCAGCGCTGACTGGGGTTTGACCAGGGGTGGGGCCCACTGTCAGTGGCTGTGGGTTTAATTAGTGGGGCCATTAACACTGATTAAGCGTGCCCCGTCGGCAGTCGCCGGAGTATCGCCGGCGGCGACCATTCCGCACGGCGGCGCGACTCAGATTTAAGCTAGGGGCGATGGTTTGGCGCGCGGTTTGGCTCATTAGAATGTCCGCGACGCGGCGCGTCCAGCGGTGGCTGTGGCCGCGGCTAGGGTGACCGGTAGCGGCAACTATGGCGAGAGAGGCGGCGACCGGAGCTCGGGCATCGCCTAAGACGATGCTATGGTGCGGCTACGGACGAACCGATGGGAGTTTTCGGCTCCTGGGAACATCTCGAGCCCGAGGGCGTGCTCAGACGCGAGCTAGGACACCTGTGGCCACGGCGGTGCCATGGCCGGCGGCGAGGAGCGCTCGGCAAGGTGGTTAGGGAGGCTAGAGTACGGGAACGAGAGCGAGGAGGAGGGGGAATGGAAGAGTAGCTCACAGCGGATCTGGTGGAGGCAACGGCGAAGCCGGGGAGGGGCTGGAGCTCGCGAATCCTCGAAAGTTCGCCGGCGGCCGAAGGTTGGGGGCGAGCTTGAGGGCGACGCTGCAGGGCTTCCGGAGGGCCGTGGATCGGTGGGGAGGAAGAGGGGGTCGGGGCGGAGCTTCCTGGGGCGTCGGTGAGGCGTGGGGTGGCTGGTAGCCACGGTGGCTCTCGTCGGTGGCGGCGGCTCCGTTCGGGTGAGGAGAACAGAGGAGGGGGAGAGTGTTCTGGGGAGAGGATGAGGATGCGGGAGAGTGAGGAAGAGAGGCAGGGAGGTGCGTGGCGTCTCCGGGCGTCGAGGAGGAAGCAGGAGGTGGCCGAGGCCTCTCGGGCGCGCGCCACGCCTCGCCTCTGTCCTTCTGGCGAGGGAGGAAGACGACAGGGGAGGGGGTGGAGATGGGCTGGGCCGGCTGGGCCGGTTGGTGGCGCTAGGTAGGCTGCGGGTAAGTGGCCCAGGTAGGTTTCCTCTCTCTCCTGTTTTATTGTTCTGTTTGTTTTATTTTTATTTAATCTTTTGCCACTGTTTTGAATTTAAAATAATTCAAACAATGCCAAAAGCTCCTCTGAATATTTTTATTTTGCTATATGGACTTTTCCAAAAGCTCATAAAATATTTCAGGGGTATTTGAAATTATATTCTAGTTATGTGAATATAATTCAAATTCAAATAGCTAATGATTTAAATTCAAAGTCCCAAAAATAAATCCTTAAAAATGTTCAATATTTTGGTTGGGACCAGAACCCTTACCAAAATTATCAAACATTTAAGAAGAGCATTTTGGAGCAATGAATGAGATTTTTAGGGTTTTTGCCCTTCTTTTATTTAAGTTTTTGAGGCTTCCAAAATTCCTCAGTTCAGGTTTCAAAAATTTAAACATGATGCTCAGATGGAAGCAGGCATAGGACAGGCCAGAACTAGGGATGTGACAACTCACCCCCACTAAACAAGAATCTCGACCCGAGATTCAAGGGTAGGGTAAGACGAAGGGAAAACGCAAACTAGTATAATCTTCATGATCCAGGGTGCACTTCAAATGAACGTTGATTTGAACACCATTATTGTCTTGAAGTCCTGCTCTGAGAAATCCTGTCAACATGACATGGAGGGAAGAAGGAGACTCTAGAAGGGTCGATCTTCTTGAAGATCGAACAACTCACGGAATGAGACATAGGACCATCTCTCGGGTTGAGACACGAGATACACATCAAGAGGGGTGGAAAGAAACGGATGATGAAGGTTCACTAGGTAGACAACAATTTCACGCTTAAGAAGGTGGTAAACAATTGTCAACGTAGCGAGGAGTTGAGTTGCCATGATACCATAACGATACACCTTAGGGAAGGTGACTCGTAGAGATATTCCCTTAAGTGGCAAAAAGAATTACTTTTGATTCAGAGATCATTGAAACTCTTTAAACCAGCCTAAGACAATTCTCGAGTGATCGTTTGGAGGGGGTCGGTAGAATGGCATACTCAAACTTGGATGATGTGGATTACCTTGTTGAAGACAACGTAATGGATGAATTTGCTTATCACCGGAAATGGAAGAGACCCATGGTAGAATGACACATTGGCGGTGCAAGTTGGGAACAAAATGCAAATGCTGGGAATGATTCTGGTAACTGGGGAGAGGCTCAACAATAAAGAGTTATTCCACTATTGGAATGGTTATAGCATAACCGAGGAAACTGAGAGCGCTATACAGTTAATGCCGACGATCAAACCTAGCACTTGCGCGTGCTCTCAAGAACTTGAGCAATTCCATAATCATCAAGGTTTTACCAACATCCGTGTCAAGGGTCCGGTAACACAACTTACTACCATGTTGAAGGGTGATGGAGGATGCAGATGCAAGGAATATAACACCTTCTCAGATTTCACCTTAGCGAGGCCAAGGAAATAAAATCTGGATGATCGACCGAGAGGCATTTAGCACTCCGCTTCTAATGTTCTCCTTGATGTGCTAGTGTAACCCATTCATAGATATGGTTTGATATCTAGAACATCAAGTAAAAAGGTCGGACTTCGGGATCTCAGAAATCCATAGGGGCAACTAGGGAGTAAACCCTACGAAATCCCTATGGGGAGGTGGCCAACTTCATCAATCAAGATATTATAATAACAGGTCTTCCGGCTGGGTGTGTTGGCCACGACATCCACTTTACCGGTTATCGCGCGACCAATATTATAATTCTTGGGAAATATTCCAACCATCATATCTGCCTGAGATTCAGATCTGGTTGGTGTCAGGATATTCCAAACTCATCGAGTCTAGGAAGAAAAACGGAAGTTTGCAACACAAATCGACGAGATGACGTTGCGGGATTCTCGGGAGATGAACTACGATAGCAAGCTCCAAAACATGAGCTGGTTCTGCTACAAACATGTGAACACGTTGTCCAAGACAAGCATGACCACAAAGTAGTCTTATAATAAAACACAACCGAGTTCAGGAGGGGGAACCATCAACGACGGTATCAAAGTCCTTACATAAGTCCGGATTAGCTCTTATGAAGGAACTCCTTCTCCTTGAACAAATCAATCAGTGGCTTGGTGTGCTAGGGGTACATATAGATTGAAGGTTGCAAGTCTTCAAACCACAGAATTCTTCGCACCTGTGCATGACTGATTTGGTATGATTCCAAAGGAAACAACATTGACTTTCTCGAATCCATGGCGGCAACTTGCATCAAATGCACATGAACTGGAGGAAGTCACTTCTTACATCCGAACATATGCTTCATGAACTAGCATGAACAAATGCTTTCAAAATTTTCCAACACTAGCTTAATGTTCAACAAAATCATGGAGGAGATAAGGATGTTGTCAATGGGCTCAACAACAATTCATCCGGGTTTCCTTTTAAAAGGAATTCCATAGTTAAGTGAACACGGTGATAGCATTGGTTAGACCAAAGATGTAATGGTGTATGCTCGAGGGATCAACCACGAATAAGACAACATTACGAGCATCGTTGGTACTGATTTGACTTGACGATGGCCCACACTCAAATCAAAGGATCGATAAGACAATAGGTCCAACAACTGATCACAGGGACCAATCGATGAAGATATCATCTTTCTTCAACACACACTACACAAGAATATCCCTTTGGAACGAACTAAGTCAGGCAAGATTTTATCTTCCAACTCTCCAAGTTGTTGTCTAGCTTAACCAACTAGCTCAGGGATATCTAACACCGATCTTGGAGAGAGGGTGGTTCACAAGAACCCAACTTGATCACATGCTCAACACAGCGGTCAGGTGACAACCTGGTAATACTTCCGAGAAGATCTTCGGAAAATCACAAACCACCGGTATGTTACTAAGCTTGAGAACAATCTTGCTTTCCAGGGCAAGACGATATGATCAGTAGGGCAAGGATTTGAAATAATCCTAACTCATCGATCGAGGAGTGAACCAGGAGAATGGACTAGGTAGCACGATCAATCTTAGAATGATGATTCACTAACCAACATGCTAAGAATGAAATTATTATCCTTTAACTACCAAGCAACAAGGTTGCTAGGAGTATTGATTTCACACGCCATGATTCATTTGTCGGCATTTCGGTTACAATAACACAGGAACCGAGGAATGAACAATGATGGCAAGAAGTATCACTGTACCAAGAGTTCATAGGATGGTGTGCAATTCCTATAACAATCTCGATATAAAATATGTAATACTCCAAGGTAGAGCAGAACAAAAGCTGGATTAGCAATTTGATCTGCGGAGCACAACTTCTTTGACCCAATCCTGGATAGGGAAGAGGTACTGGAGTTTGTTTCTCCTAGTCATTCCGCGATAGAATGGCTTGACGGACCACAAGAGTAATAGGCATCGATAAACGAACGCACGCATACTCTTGACTATCAATTGATAGACGAAGGTCAGTAGACAACTAAAGAGGGACAACTCAAAGGAACATATAACTTTCTGAGTTGTGGATACATGGGTTGGTATGCCGAACAAAGTTCAACATAATTCTTCCGGATAACCCCTGCAGAAAGGTTGAGCTGGCAGAGTCACAATATAGCATGGAGAACTCATAGAGGGCCTGTTGTGATCTTTTGATCCAACAAACTTCTGCCATAATGGTTCATCGTATTTGGAAGAACGATATACCACGGACCTCGAGGACTATCGCAAAGGTTACTAATATACTAAAAGAACTAGCAACACTATCAACATGATGTAAGTAGGGTGAATATCGGGTTTAAGAACCCAGGAATAGAATACCTACTAACTAAATGGCATCACGGGATGCTTTCGATAATGACGGCCAGAGTCATCACACTGGAACATAAATCATGGCTAGACTACTAGATGATCCCCTGAGACACCTAGGGTCATAATAATAACTCCAACATAAAGGTTGAGGCAGTAGAGTACCTCAGCTCAACAATTTGTGTGATTAACCTGGCCTAACAGACATTGAAACCGGAGAAAAAGGATTTTGCAAATGCATCAGACTCTTTAGAAACCTGGGATGACTCGGACAACATAACGGCTGTAAATGCTCGGAAAAGATTTGAGACATTCACAAAAATGGTGGCATAACCACTCAGAGGCACAATACCAAGGTTCCGAGATCAACAATTAACATACGGAAGTAGTAGGAACTGAACTGAGACTTAAATCCAACAATCTTATAAGTCCACTGATTAGTAACACGTGATCCTGATAGAAAGAAGAGATAGCCTAGTTCTTAATCCCCGCAGGAAAGATAAGACGACTCAGATCAGAAGGCATAAGGTATAAGGAGTAAAAAGAGCCTTACATTCCATCCCACAATCAATTCCCTTATATAACTAAAGAATTTCTAGACTCAACTTCGACCAGTTTGGCTTGGTAATCCTACAGGCAGTCAAGCTCTGATACCAACGCTGTCAGGACCCCGACTCAATGCCACATCGATCTAGCATGTAACACCTCATATCACTTTGCGGCCTCACGCACGGTATTCCCACGGGTGTCGCATTACCTTTGCCCGGGACCGTTTGCGCCTTTTGGCACACGTATATGACAGTGTCGCTAGCATCCATATGATAAGGAGCCCGGGCTGACATGTCTAGTCGTAAACCCAAAGTGGCACAAACTTACAGGGACAGGCATCCATGACCCAACATCGAACGTGTCGGTCATCAGCGAGTGAATCCAGGCTGTAGCACTGGGCTAGCAGGACTCCGGTGAACCGGGCTGTAGCGGGCTAACAGGACTCCGGTATTCATCGCGTGACATTTCCCCGAAGGGACAGACACAGGAACGAAGAAGGACACATGCTGGCCAGCCTAAGTGTTCCGGAGCAGCAGCAAGCTACCATGGCTCAGTGGAAACACTAGGAGACATTTCCCGGTAAGAGAGGCTACTAAGGATAAACAACTAGATAGCCAGATCCCACACATACCAAGCATTTCAATAACATACACACAATATGCTCGATATGTGCAAATACAACATGGCATCACAACATGACTCTACGACACAAGTAAATATTCAATAGGCTCCGAGGAGCGAGATATTCCAAACATGGGTCTTATGACCCAACAATCAGAGCATACAAGTCAAAGCACATGCGGAAGCTTAACATGTCTGAGTACAGACATCTATAAATGAAAAAGGCTAAGAAGCCTGACTATCTACCAATCCTGCCGAGGGCACAAGATCGTAGCTGAGGTAACAAGCTAAACGTCGAAGACCACGCGGAATTACTAGTGAGACTGAAGTCTCTCTGCAAAAACATAAAATAGGCAAACATGAGTACAAATGTACCCAGCAAGACTTACATCAGAACTATCTACATATGCATCATTATCAACAAAGGGATGGTGGACTGCAGCAAGCCAGCTTTGACTCGGTGGCTATCCTGAACTACGACTGCAAGTAACTCTTTTGAGGTGGCGCACACGAGTCCACATATTCACCATATCAATACACCACTATGGATCCGCTCCCGTCTCCCTACGAGAACGCCATCCATAGCACTCACGCTTATTTTGCGTATTTTAGAGTATCCACTTTCACTTGTCTATGAACTGATATAAGCAACCCAGAAGTCCTTTACCGCGGACACGGCTATTCGAATAGATGATGTTAACCCTGCAGGGGTGTACTTCTTCATACATGTTTCCACCACTTAGCGTCTGCACACGACATGTGCTCGGCAGACTTCAAGCGAAAGCCGACGTGGGTGTAGACCACGACCTACCTAAACACTCAAGTCTCTAGTCCAGGTTTATCGCCTATTCGGGTTCCATCCATGAGGAGATCCGGCCGGAGTTTCGCTCACAGCCCCAAACGATGTGAACAGGGTTCCGTGACACCAAACGGGCGCCCGGTATACCCGGCCACGTGCCTATCGCATCACAGCCCACCCCTACGGTCAGCGCTGTCCACGGCCTCCAGCATACTACAAACACCAGAAACTACTTGCAACTCCTGGACAGAGGACAAGGGTGAATAAGAAGTCGAGCGGGGTCATATTTCAGGGCCCAATGTATGGTAGTAGCTGAATCATGGATCACAAACACAGAACTCAGTTCCTGAGGACGGCTTCAATGAGACAACCCACCATGTACTCCTACATGGCCTCTCACCGATACCTTTTACCAAATCGTGTTCACACACTTAGCTCACACACAGTAGGACATGTTCACACACCTCTGATTCATCCCGGATGAATCAGACCTGACACAACTCTAAGCAGTAGCAGGCATGACAAACAAGCATGAATGAGTAGGCACAACAGGGCTCAAACAACTCCTACTCATGCTAGTGGGTTTCATCTATTTACTGTGGCAATGACAGGTCATGCAAAGGATAAAGGGGTTCAGCTACCGCAGCAAGTAACAGATGAATCGATGTTGTCCTAATGCAGTAAAAGAGAGCAGGAGCGAGAGAGTAGGATTGTATCGGAATGAACAAGGGGGTTTTGCTTGCCTGGCACTTCTGAAGATAACATTGAGTCTTCATCAGTGTCAACGATCACATCATCGGTATCACGTCTATCGAGAGGGGACAAATACCGGTAACACAGAAGGAAACATAATCAATGCAATGCACAATATGATGCATGATCATGACATGGCAAAATGAATGTGTTTTGGGCTAATGCAACTAGCCACAGATTAAATGAAGTTGGTTTGTGTCAGGTCCCCGACTCGATGTCACATCGATCTAGCTGGTAACACCTTATATCACTCTGCGGCCTCACGCACGGTATCCCCACGGGTGTCGTCTTACCTTTTCCCGGGACCGTTTGCGCCTTTTGGCTCACGTATATGATAGTGTCGCTAGCATCCATATGATAAAGAGCCCGGGCTGACATGACTAGTCGTAAACCCAAAGTGGCACAGACTTACAGGGACAGGCATCCATGACCCAGCTTCGAACGTGTCGGTCATCAGCAAGTGGGTCCGGGCTGTAGCACTGGGCTAGCAGGACTCCGGTAAACCGGGCTGTAGCGGGCTAACAGGACTCCGGTACTCAAAGCGTGACATTTCCCCGAAGGGACAGACACAGGAACGAAGAAGGACACATGCCGGCCAGCCTAAGTGTTCCAGAGCAGTAGCAAGCTACCATGGCTCAGCGGTAACACTAGGAGACATTTCCCGGTAAGAGAGGCTACTAAGGATAAACAACTAGATAGTCAGATCCCACACATACCAAGCATTCCAATAACATACACACAATATGCTCGATATGTGCAAATACAACATGGCATCACAACATGACTCTACGACTCAAGTATTTAATCAATAGGCTCCGAGGAGCGAGATATTACAAACATGGGTCTCATGACCCAACAATCAGAGCATACAAATCAAAGCACAAGCGGAAGCTATCATGGCTGGGTACAGACATCTATAACTGAAAAAGGCTGAGAAGCCTGACTATCTACCAGATCCTGCCGGGGCACAAGATCGTAGCTGAGGTAACAAGCTAAACGTCGAAGTCCACGCGAAACTACTAGCGAGACTGAAGTCTCTCTGCAAAAACATAAAATAGGCAAACGTGAGTACAAATGTACCCAGCAAGACTTACATCAGATCTATCTACACATGCATCATTATCAGCAAAGGGGATGGTGGAGTTTGACTGCAGCAAGCCAGCTTTGACTCGGTGGCTATCCTGAACTACGACTGCAATGTAACTCTTTTGAGGTGGCGCACACGAGTCCACATATTCACCAACCAATACACCACTATGGATCCGCTCCCGTCTCCCTACGAGAACGCCATCCATAGCACTCACGCTTATCTTGCGTATTTTAGATTATCCACTTTCACTTGTCTATGAACTGATATAAGCAACCCAGAAGTCCTTTACCGCGGACACGGCTATTCGAATAGATGATGTTAACCCTGCAGGGGTGTACTTCTTCATACATGTTTCCACCACTTAGCGTCTGCACACGACATGTGCTCGGCAGACTTCAAGCGAAAGCCGACGTGGGTGTAGACCACGACCTACCTAAACACTCAAGTCTCTAGTCCAGGTTTATCGCCTATTCGGGTTCCATCCATGAGGAGATCCGGCCGGAGTTTCGCTCACAGCCCCAAACGATGTGAACAGGGTTCCGTGACACCAAACGGGCGCCCGGTATACCCGGCCACGTGCCTACCGCATCACAGCCCACCCCTACGGTCAGCGCTGTCCACGGCCTCCAGCATACTACAAACACCAGAAACTACTTGCAACTCCTGGACAGAGGACAAGGGTGAATAAGAAGTCGAGCGGGGTCATATTTCAGGGCCCAATGCATGGTAGTAGCTGAATCATGGATCACAAACACAGAACTCAGTTCCTAAGGACGGCTTCAATGAGACAACCCACCATGTACTCCTACATGGCCTATCACCGCTACCTTTACCAAATCGTGTTCACACACTTAGCTCACACACAGTAGGTGTCAGGACCCCGACTCGATGTCACATCGATCTAGCCGGTAACACCTCATATCACTTTGCGGCCTCACGCACGGTATCCCCACGGGTGTCGCCTTACCTTTGCCCGGGACCATTTGCGCCTTTTGGCTCACGTATATGATAGTGTCGCTAGCATCCATATGATAAGGAGCCCGGGCTGACATGACTAGTCGTAAACCCAAAGTGGCACAGACTTACAGGGACAGGCATTCATGACCCAGCTTCGAACGTGTCGGTCATCAGCAAGTGGGTCCGGGCTGTAGCACTGGGCTAGCAGGACTCCGGTAAACCGGGCTGTAGCGGGCTAACAGGACTCCGGTACTCAAAGCGTGACATTTCCCCGAAGGGACAGACACAGGAACGAAGAAGGACACATGCCGGCCAGCCTAAGTGTTCCAGAGCAGTAGCAAGCTACCATGGCTCAGCGGTAACACTAGGAGACATTTCCCGGTAAGAGAGGCTACTAAAGATAAACAACTAGATAGTCAGATCCCACACATACCAAGCATTTCAATAACATACACACAATATGCTCGATATGCGGAAGCTATCATGTCTGAGTACAGACATCTATAAATGAAAAAGGCTGGGAAGCCTGACTATCTACCAGATCCTGCCGAGGGCACAAGATCGTAGCTGAGGTATCAAGCTAAACGTCGAAGTCCAAGCGGAACTACTAGTGAGACTGAAGTCTCTCTGCAAAAACATAAAATAGGTAAACGTGAGTACAAATGTACCCAGCAAAACTTACATCAGATCTATCTACGCATGCATCATTATCAACAAAGGGGGTGGTGGAGTTTAACTGCAGCAAGCCAGCTTTGACTCGGTGGCTATCCTGAACTACGACTGCAAGTAACTCTTTTGAGGTGGCGCACACGAGTCCACATATTCACCATATCAATACACCACTATGGATCCGCTCCCGTCTCCCTACGAGAACGCCATCCATAGCACTCACGCTTATCTTGCGTATTTTAGAGTATCCACTTTCACTTGTCTATGAACTATGCAAGGGGTCCACGTTTCCATATCCGAGGAATCCGGCTATTCGAATAGATGATGTTAACCCTGCAGGGGTGTACTTCTTCACACACGCTCTCGCCACTTACCGCCCTGTACACGTCATGTACCTCGGCAACCTTCAAGCGGAAGCCGGGCGAGGGAGTCGGCCACGACCTGACTAACCGAACAAGTCTCTAGTCCAGGTTTATCGCCTATTCTGGTTCCATCCGCAAGGAGATCCGGCCGGGGTGTCGCTTACGGCCCCAAACGATGTGTGCAGGGTTCCCAAGCCCACCAACCGGGTGCCACTTGGTACACCGTGCCACTGTGCCTAGTCTGTCCCAAGCCCACCTGTACCGGGTGCCACTTGGTAGACTACTAACACTACCTACAAACACCAGAAACTAGTTGCAACTCCTGGACAGAGATCATGTTGATTAATAAGTCGAGAGGGGTCGAGTTACCGGAACCCAATGTGTGGTAGTAGTTGTTCATGGATCACAAACACAGAACTCAGTTCCTGAGGACGGCTGCAATGAGACAACCCACCATGTACTCCTACATGGCCTCTCACCGCTACCTTTACCAAATCGTGTTCACACACTTAGCTCACACACAGTAGGACATCTTCACACGCCTCTGATTCATCCCCGATGAATCAGACCTGACTCAACTCTAAGCAGTAGCAGGCATGACAAACAAGCATGAATGAGTAGGCACATCAGGGCTCAAACAACTCCTACTCATACTAGTGGGTTTCATCTATTTACTGTGGCAATGACAGGTCATGCAAAGGATAAAGGGGTTCAGCTACCGCAGCAAGTAACAAATATGTCGTTGTTGTCCTAATGCAGTAAAAGAGAGCAGGAGCGAGAGAGTGGGATTTTATCGGAATGAACAAGGGGGTTTTGCTTGCCTGGCACTTCTGAAGATAACATTGAGTCTTCATCAGTGTCAACGATCACGTCATCGGTATCACGTCTATCGAGAGGGGACAAATACCGGCAACACAGAAAGGAACACAATCAATGCAATGCACAATATGATGCATGATCATGACATGGCAAAATGAATGTGTTTTGAGCTAATGCAACTAGCAACAGATTAAATGAAGTTGGTTTGAATACAAGATTCAAATTCAAACTCCATATGTGATTATTCAAATGTCATTCACTTGATTTGTGCTAAACAGCAGCTATAAGTTGTTCTAACAGGCATGAAAATGGTACAGATGGATTCCTTGAATTTTTCTGATAATTCTTCATATATAAATTATTTAATTTGGAGTTACGGTTGAATTTCTATGATTTTTAGAAGTTTTTACAATTTTCTGGAATTTCCTGAATATTTAGAATTAAAATAATTCCAGAAAATGAATTATGGCGTCAGCATGACCTCATGCTGACCTCAGCAGGTCAACGGGCGGTCTAGGTCAAACCTGACGTGTGGGGTCCACACGTCAGTGACACAGGGGCTAATCCCGCGTTGACCCGGGCTTTGACCCGCTACGGGGCCCACTGTCAGTGTCACGGGGTTAGTTTAACAGGGTCATTAGTGCTAATTAGGCATGCCACATCGGCAGTCGCCAGAGTTCGGCCGGCGACGACCAAAACTGCGGCGGGAGCTCGCCGGAGTGGCGCTGCGAGCGGTTTTGGGCCAAGCCAAGGGCACCAGAGGGTTGCCCTTGCTTGCGCGCATCCAAAGGAGGCATGCGGGAGGCGCGGGGTGGCCGGAGCTCGCCGGAGTGGGGGCCGCGGCGGCTGCCGGAGCTCGGGTTTGGGCGGAGCGAGGTTACGGGGCGCTAGGGGGCTGGCTGAGGGGCTATGCGGACTCCTGGGGAAGCTAGGAGCACGCTAGGCTCGTCGGACTGGCCGCAACAGCACGTCAGTGCCATGCCCGGCGTCCATGGCGGACGGCGGCGCTCGGGAATGTGGCCGGGGTGCTACGGCACGGGAACGAACAAAATGAAGGAGGCGAAACGGAGTGGAGCTCACAGGGGTTGCGACGGTGGCCTCGGGGAGCTCGGGGAGGCACCGGAGCCGACGAATTTGACGAAGATGGCCGGCGGGTCCGAGGTAGAAGACGACGGCAATGGCGGCGATGCAGGGGCTCCCGCGGTGCGCTTCTCGGCGAGGAGGAAGAGGTGGTCGGGGCGGATCCCCTGGGTACTTCGGGTGGCAGTGAGGAGCACGGTGGCTACGGCGAACGGCGACGGCGACGACGAGCTACGCTCGGGCGCGTGCAGGGAGAGAGCAGAGGAGGGAACGGGGTCCAGGGGAAGAGAGAGGCGGTCGAGGGGGTCGAGGCGTCTCCGTGGCGTCGCGAGGGAGTCGGGGAGGCTGCCACGGCGAAGCAGGAGGTGGCCGGCGCTCTTCGGGCGCGCGCCACGCCTCGCCTCTGCCTACTGGCAGAGGAAGAAGAGGACA
>NC_041383.1:316381188-316451598 GCF_002162155.2 Triticum dicoccoides | reverse complement strand
CCTCAATTCAATTTCATTTGAATTTAAACATGATGCTCACATGAGGTCTAGCCTAGTGCATTACCAGAAGCTAGGGATGTGACAACTCACCCCCACTAAACAAGAATCTCGTCTCGAGATTCAAGCGTAGGGTAGGCTGAAGGGGAAAAGCAAACTAGTATAATCTTCACGATCCCGGTTGCACTTCAAATGAACGTTGATTTGAACACCATCTTTGTCTTGTCGTCTTGCTCTGAGAACTCCAGCTAATCATGACAAGAAGAGGAAAGGAAAACTCTGGAAGGATCGGTCTTCTCGAAGATCGAACAACTCAGGATTAACTTCCGGAATGAGACATAGAACCATCTCTCGGGTTGAGACACGAGATACACATCAAGAGGGGTGGAAGAAACGGATGACGAAGGTTCACTAGGTGGACAATAATTCCACACTTAAGAAGGTGGTAAACGATCGTCAACGTAGCGAGGAGTTAAGTTGCCATGATACCACAATGATACACCTTAGGGAAGGTGACTCGAAGATATATCCCCTTAAGTGGCAAAAAGAATTACCTTTGATATAGAGATCATTGAGACTCTCTGTATCAGCCTAAGGTAAATCACGGCAATCGATTGGCGGGGGTCGGTAGAATGGCATACTCGGACTTGGATGATGTGGATTACCTTGTTGAAGACAACGTAATGGATGAATTTGCTTATCACCGGAAATGGAAGAGACCCATGGTAGAACGGCACATTGGCGGTGCAAGCTGGGAACAAAATGCAAATGCTGGGAATGATTCTGGTAACTGGGGAAGAACCCAACAATAGAGAGTGGATTCACTGTTTGAAAGGGTTATAGCATTGCCGAGGAAACTGAGAGGAATCCCAGTTAGAGCCGATGATAACACGTAGCGCTTGTGCGTGCTCTCAAGAACTTGAGCATTTCCACAATCATCAAGATTCTACCAATATCCGTGTCAAGGATTCTGGCAACACAACTTACTACCATGATGAATACCGGTGGAAGATGCCGATGCAAAGGAAGATAACACCTTCTTAGATTTCACCTTGGCGAGGCCAAGGAAACAAAATCTGGATGATCGACCGAGAGACATTTAGCACTCCGCTTCTAATGTTCTCCTTGACGTGCTAGTGTAACCCATTCTTAGATATGGTTTGCTAACTAGAACATCAAGTAAAGGTCGGACTTCAGGAACACAAAAATCCATAAGGAACAACTAGGGAGTAAACCCTACGAAATCCTTATGGGGAGGTGGCCAACTTCATCAATCAAGATATTATAATAACAGGTCTTCCGGCTGGGTGTGTTGGCCACGACATCCACTTTACCGATTATCGCGCGACCAATATTATAATTCTTGGGAAATATTCCAACCATCATATCTGCCTGAGATTCAGATCTGGTTGGTGTCAGGATATTCCAGACTCATCGAGTCTAGGAAGAAAAACGGAAGTTTGCAACACAAATCGACGAGATGACGTTGCGGGATTCTCGGGAGATGAACTACGATAGCAAGCTCCAAAACATGAGCTGGTTCTGCTACAAACATGTGAACACGTTGTCCAAGACAAGCATGACCACAAAGTAGTCTTATAATAAAACACTACCGAGTTCAGGAGGGGGAACCATCAACGAGGGTATCGAAGTCCCTACATAAGTCCGGATTAGCTCTTATGAAGGAACTCCGTCTCCTTGAACAAATCAATCAGTGGCTTGGTGTGCTAGGGATACATATAGATTGAAGATGATCAGTCTAACGGACCACAGAATTCTTCGCACGTGCATGACCGACTTGGGATGATTCCAAAGGAGCAAAAACAAACTTTCTCGAATTCACGACGGCAGCTTACATCAAAATGCACGTGAATCAAAGGAAGTCACTCCTTTCATCAAACAAGTACTTCATGAGCTAGCATGAAGAAAATGCTTTCAAAAGTTTCCAACACTAACTTAATGCTCAACAACATCATGGAGGAGATAAGGATGTTGTCAATGGACTCAACAACAACTCATCGGAATTTCCATATCACTGGACTTCCACCATCGTGTGAACACGGTGATAGCATTGGTCAGACCCAAAAAATATAATGGTGTATGCTCGAGGGATCAACCACGAGGAAGACAACATTACGAACATCGTTGGTTCTGACTTGATTTGACGATAGCCCACACTCAAATCAAAGGATTGATAAGACGATAGGTCCAGCAACTGATCACAGGGACCAATCGATGAAGATATCATCTTTCTTCAACACACACTACACAAGAATATCCCTTTGGAACGAACTAAGTCAGGCAAGCTTTTATCTTCCAACTCTCCAAGTTGTTGTCTAGCTTAACCAACTAGCTCCGGGATATCCAACACAGATTCTTGGAGAAAGGGTGGTTCACAAGAAACCAACTTGATCACGAGCTCAACATAGCGGTTAGGTGACAACCTGGTAATACTTCCGAGAAGATCTTCGGAAATCACGAACCACCGATATGTTACTAAGCTCGAGAACAATCTTGCTTTTCAGGGCAAGATGATATGATCAAATGAGCGAGGACTTGACAAAATCCTAACTCATCAATCAAAGAGTGCACCAGGAAATAAGGACTAGGTAGCACGATCAATCTTAGAATGGTGATTCAATAACCAACATACTGAGAATAGGATTATTGTCCATTAACTACCAAGCAATGGGGTTGCTAGGAGTATTGAGTTCACACATCATGATTCACTTGTCGGCACTCCGGCTGCAACAACACGGAACCGAGGAATGGAAAAGGATGGCGAGAAGTATCACTATGTCAAGAATTCACAAAAGGTGGTGCAATTCTCATGAAATTCCTGTCATAAAGAAGGTAATACTTCAGGGTAGAGCAGACCAGAAGCTAGATTGGCATTTTGATCTGCGGAGCACAACTTCTTTGACCCAATCCTGGATATGGAAGAGGTACTGGAGTTTGTTTCTCCTAGTCATTCTGCGATAGAATGGCTTGACGGACCACAAGAGTAATAGGCATCGATAGATGAACGCACGCATACTCTTGACTATCAATTGATAGACGAGGGTCAGAATGCAACTAAAGAGAGACAACTCAAAAGAACATTTAACTTTCTGGGTTGTGGATACATGGGTTGGTATGCCGAACAAAGTTCAACATAATTCTTCCGGATAACCCATGCAGAAAGGTTGAGCTGGCAGAGTCACAATATAGCATGGAGAACTCATAGAGGGCCTGTTGTGATCTTTTGATCCAACAAACTTCTGCCATAATGGTTCATGGTATTTGGAAGAACGATATACCACGGACCTCGAGGACTATCGCAAAGGTTACTGATATACTAAAGGAACTAGCAACACTATCAACATGATGTAAGTAGGGTGAATATCGGGTTTAAGAACCCAGGAATAGAATACCTACTACTAAGTAGCATCACGGGATGCTTTCGAGAATGATGGCCAGAATCATCACACTGGGAACACAAATCATGGCTAAATTACTAGATGATCCCCTAAGACACCTAGGGTCATAATAATATCTCCAACATATATGTCAAGGCAACGGAGTACCTCAACTCACTGATTAGTGTGGTTAATCTGGCCCATGGGTACATTGAAACGGGAAGAAAGGATTTGCAATTGCATCAGACTACTTAGAAACCTGGGATGACTCGGACAGCATAACGGCTGTAAATGCTCAGAAAGATTTGAGACATTCACAAAAATGGTGGCATAACCACTCAGAAGCACAATGTCAAGGTTTCGAGATCAACAATTAACGTACGGAAGTAGTAGAAACTGAACTCAAGCTTAAATCCAACAATCTATAAGTCTACGGATTAGTAACACATGATCCTGATAGAAAGAAGAGATAGCCTAGTTCTTAATCCCCGTAGGAAAGATAAGATGACTCAGATCAGAAGGCATAAGGTATAGGCAGTAAAAAGAGCCTTACGTTCCATCCCACAATCAATTCCCTTATATAACTAAAGAATTTCTAGACTCAACTTCGACCAGTTTGGCTTGGTAATCCTACAGGCAGTCAAGCTCTCATACCAACGCTGTCAGGACCGCGACTCGATGTCACATCGATCTAGCCGGTAACACCTCATATCACTTTGCGGCCTCACGCACGGTATCCCCACGGGTGTCGCCTTACCTTTGCCCGGGACCGTTTGCGCCTTTTGACTCACGTATATGATAGTGTCGCTAGCATCCATATGATAAGGAGCCCGGGCTGACATGACTAGTCGTAAACCCAAAGTGGCACAGACTTACAGGGACAGGCATTCATGACCCAGCTTCGAACGTGTCGGTCATCAGCAAGTGGGTCCGGGCTGTAGCACTGGGCTAGCAGGACTCCGGTAAACCGGGCTGTAGCGGGCTAACAGGACTCCGGTACTCAAAGCGTGACATTTCCCCGAAGGGACAGACACAGGAACGAAGAAGGACACATGCCGGCCAGCCTAAGTGTTCTAGAGCAGTAGCAAGCTACCATGGCTCAGCGGTAACACTAGGAGACATTTCCCGGTAAGAGAGGCTACTAAAGATAAACAACTAGATAGTCAGATCCCACACATACCAAGCATTTCAATAACATACACACAATATGCTCGATATGTGCAATACAACATGGCATCACAAAATGACTCTACGACTCAAGTAGTTTATTCAATAGGATCCGAGGAGCGAGACATTACAAACATGGGTCTCATGACCCAACAATCAGAGCATACAAGTCAAGGCACAAGCGGAAGCTATCATGTCTGAGTACAGACATCTATAAATGAAAAAGGCTGAGAAGCCTGACTATCTACCAGATCCTGCCGAGGGCACAAGATCGTAGCTGAGGTATCAAGCTAAACGTCGAAGTCCAAGCGGAACTACTAGTGAGACTGAAGTCTCTCTACAAAAACATAAAATAGGCAAACGTGAGTACAAATGTACCCAGCAAGACTTACATCTGATCTATCTACACATGCATCATTATCAACAAGGGGGGGTGGTGGAGTTTAACTGCAGCAAGCCAGCTTTGACTCGGTGGCTAACCTGAACTACGACTGCAAGTAACTCTTTTGAGGTGGCGCACACGAGTCCACATATCCACCATATCAATACACCACTATGGATCCGCTCCCGTCTCCCTACGAGAACGCCATCCATAGCACTCACGCTTATCTTGCGTA
This sequence comes from Triticum dicoccoides, assembly GCF_002162155.2. Classification (NCBI taxonomy): domain Eukaryota; kingdom Viridiplantae; phylum Streptophyta; class Magnoliopsida; order Poales; family Poaceae; genus Triticum; species Triticum dicoccoides. The sequence continues at coordinate 316,446,419 of NC_041383.1, read as the reverse complement.
TTTTAGAGTATCCACTTTCACTTGTCTATGAACTGATATAAGGGGTCCACGTTTCCATATCCGAGGAATCCGGCTATTCGAATAGATGATGTTAACCCTGCAGGGGTGTACTTCTTCACACACGCTCTCGCCACTTATCGCCCTGTACACGCCATGTACCTCGGCAACCTTCAAGCGGAAGCCGGGCGAGGGAGTCGGCCACGACCTGACTAACCGAACAAGTCTCTAGTCCAGGTTTATCGCCTATTCAGGTTCCATCCGCAAGGAGATCCGGCCGGGGTGTCGCTTACGGCCCCAAACGATGTGTGCAGGGTTCCCAAGCCCACCAACCGGGTGCCACTTGGTACACCGGGCCACTGTGCCTAGTCTGTCCCAAGCCCACCTGTACCGGGTGCCACTTGGTAGACTACTAACACTGCCTACAAACACCAGAAACTAGTTGCAACTCCTGGACAGAGATCAAGTTGATTAATAAGTCGAGAGGGCTTGGAGCGCCCGGAGCCCAATGTGTGGTAGTAACTGATCATGGATCACAAACACAGGACTCAGTTCCTGAGGACGGCTGCAATGAGACAACCCACCATGTACTCCTACATGGCCTCTCACCGCTACCTTTACCAAATCGTGTTCACACACTTAGCTCACACACAGTAGGACATGTTCACACGCCTCTGATTCATCCCCGATGAATCAGACCTGACTCAACTCTAAGCAGTAGCAGGCATGACAAACAAGCATGAATGAGTAGGCACAACAGGGCTCAAACAACTCCTACTCATGCTAGTGGGTTTCATCTATTTACTGTGGCAATGACAGGTCATGCAAAGGATAAAGGGTTCAGCTACCGCAGCAAGTATCAAATATGTCGTTGTTGTCCTAATGCAGTAAAAGAGAGCAGGAGCGAGAGAGTGGGATTTTATCGGAATGAACAAGGGGGTTTTGCTTGCCTGGCACTTCTGAAGATAACATTGAGTCTTCATCAGTGTCAACGATCACGTCATCGGTATCACGTCTATCGAGAGGGGACAAATACCGGCAACACAGAAAGGAACACAATCAATGCAATGCACAATATGATGCATGATCATGACATGGCAAAATGAATGTGTTTTGAGCTAATGCAACTAGCAACAGATTAAATGAAGTTGGTTTGAATACAAGATTCAAATTCAAACTCCATATGTGATTATTCAAATGTCATTCACTTGATTTGTGCTAGACAGCAACTATAAGTTGTTCTAACAGGCATGAAAATGGTACAGATGGATTCCTTGAATTTTTCTGATAATTTTTCATATATAAATTATTTAATTTGGAGTTACGGTTGAATTTCTATGATTTTTAGAAGTTTTTACAATTTTCTGGAATTTCCTGAATATTTAGAATTAAAATAATTCCAGAAAATGAATTATGGCGTCAGCATGACCTCATGCTGACCTCAGCAGGTCAACGGGCGGTCCAGGTCAAACCTGACGTGTGGGGTCCACACGTCAGTGACACAGGGGCTAATCCCGCGTTGACCCGGGCTTTGACCCGCTACAGGGCCCACTGTCAGTGTCACGGGGTTAGTTTAACAGGGTCATTAGTGCTAATTAGGCATGCCACGTCGGCAGTCACCGGAGTTCGGCCGGCGACGACCAAAACTGCGGCGGGAGCTCGCCGGAGTGGCGCTGCGAGCGGTTTTGGGCCAAGCCAAGGGCACCAGAGGGTTGCCCTTGCTTGCGCGCATCCAAAGGAGGCATGCGGGAGGCGCGGGGTGGCCGGAGCTCGCCGGAGTGGGGGCCGCGGCGGCTGCCGGAGCTCGGGTTTGGGCAGAGCGAGGTTACGGGGCGCTAGGGGGCTGGCTGAGGGGCTATGCGGACTCCTGGGGCAGCTAGGAGCATGCTAGGCTCGTCGGACTGGCCGCAACAGCACGTCAGTGCCATGCCCAGCGTCCATGGCGGACGGCGGCGCTCGCGAATGTGGCCGGGGTGCTACGGCACGGGAACGAACAAAATGAAGGAGGGGAAATGGAGTGGAGCTCACAGGGGTTGCGACGGTGGCCTCGGGGAGCTCGGGGAGGCACCGGAGCCGACGAATTTGACGAAGATGGCCGGCGGGTCCGAGGTAGAAGACGACGGCGATGGTGGCGATGCAGGGGCTCCCGCGGTGCGCTTCTCGGCGAGGAGGAAGAGGTGGTCGGGGCGGATCCCCTGGGTACTTCGGGTGGCAGTGAGGAGCACGGTGGCTACGGCGAACGGCGACGACGAGCTCCGCTCGGGCGCGTGCAGGGAGAGAGCAGAGGAGGGAACGGGGTCCAGGGGAAGAGAGAGGCGGTCGAGGGGGTCGAGGCGTCTCCGTGGCGTCGCGAGGGAGTCGGGGAGGCTGCCACGGCGAAGCAGGAGGTGGCCGGCGCTCTTCGGGCGCGCGCCACGCCTCGCCTCTGCCTACTGGCAGAGGAAGAAGAGGACAAGGGGGGGAAGGAGGTGGGCTGGGCCGCGCTGGGCCGGTCCTGTTGGGCTGCACGGGTAAGTGGCCAGGTAAAACTCTTCTCTCTCTTTCTATTTCTGTTTTTATTTATTGTTTTCTATTTTGTTCTGTTTTGTTTTAGTTTAGTAAAATACTAAACCATTTTAATAAATTCTGTAGTTTATTATGTGGCTTACTAAAATATATACAAAGCCACTCACAAACTTCCAGAATTATTTGGAGTCATATTTAATATATATTAAATATAAATCCAAAGAAAATAGTTATTGGATTAATTCAAATGGCCAAAATAAATATCTCTGTGACTCCAAAAATATTGGTTTAAATTTTACCTCTCACCAATATTTCCATGGAATAACAGGAACATTTTCTTGGACTCATTTGATGAAATTTAAATGTTGGTTATTTTTAGAGGTCTTCTGAGGCTTTGAAAATTCCTCAATTCAATTTCATTTGAATTTAAACATGATGCTCACATGAGGTCTAGCCTAGTGCATTACCAGAAGCTAGGGATGTGACAGTAGGACATGTTCACACGCCTCTGATTCATCCCCGATGAATCAGACCTGACTCAACTCTAAGCAGTAGCAGGCATGACAATCAAGCATGAATGAGTAGGCACAACAGGGCTCAAACAACTCCTACTCATACTAGTGGGTTTCAATCTATTTACTGTGGCAATGACAGGTCATGCAGAGGATAAAGGGGTTCAGCTACCGCAGCAACTAACAGTTGAATCGTTGTTGTCCTAATGCAATAAAAGAGAGCAGGAGCGAGAGAGTGGGATTGTATCGGAATGAACAAGGGGGTTTTGCTTGCCTGGCACTTCTGAAGATAACATTGAGTCTTCATCAGTGTCAACGATCACATCATCGGTATCACGTCTATCGAGAGGGGACAAATACCGGCAACACAGAAGGGAACACAATCAATGCAATGCAGAATATGATGCATGATCATGACATGGCAAAATGAATGTGTTTTGAGCTAATGCAACTAGCAACAGATTAAATGAAGTTGGTTTGAATACAAGATTCAAATTCAAACTCCATATGTGATTATTTAAATGCCCTTTAAACGTTTTGTCCAAAACAGAGGACAAACATTGTTCAAACATGCATGAAAATGGTACAGATGGATTCCTGGAATTTTTCTGATAATTTTTCATATATAAATTATTTAATTTGGAGTTACGGTTAATTTTCTATGATTTATTGAAGTTTTAGCTATTTTCTGAAATTCCTGAAATAATAATAAATCCAGAAATGATTTATGGCGTCAGCCCCACGTCACTGTGACGTCAGCAGGGTCAACTGGGCGCCCCAGGTCAAACCTGACGTGTGGGGGCCACACGTCAGTGACACAGGAGCTAATCCCGGTCAAACCCAGCGCTGACTGGGGTTTGACCAGGGGTGGGGCCCACTGTCAGTGGCTGTGGGTTTAATTAGTGGGGCCATTAACACTGATTAAGCGTGCCCCGTCGGCAGTCGCCGGAGTATCGCCGACGGCGACCATTCCGCACGGCGGCGCGACTCGGATTTAAGCTAGGGGCGATGGTTTGGCGCGCGGTTTGGCTCATTAGAACGTCCGCGACGTGGCGCGTCCAGCGGTGGCTGTGGCCGCAGCTGGGGTGACCGGTAGCGGCAACTACGGCGAGAGAGGCGGCGACCGGAGCTCGGGCATCGCCTAAGACGATGCTATGGTGCGGCTACGGACGAACCGATGGGAGTTTTCGGCTCCTGGGAACATCTCGAGCCCGAGGGCGTGCTCAGACGCGAGCTAGGACACCTGTGGCCACGGCGGTGCCATGGCCGGCGGCGAGGAGCGCTCGGCAAGGTGGTTAGGGCGGCTAGAGTACGGGAACGAGCGCGAGGAGGAGGGGGAATGGAAGAGTAGCTCACAGCGGATCTGGTGGAGGCAACGGCGAGGCCGGGGAGGGGCTGGAGCTCGCGAATCCTCGAAAGTTCGCCGGCGGCCGAAGGTTGGGGGCGAGCTTGAGGGCGACGCTGCAGGGCTTCCGGAGGGCCGTGGATCGGTGGGGAGGAAGAGGGGGTCGGGGCGGAGCTTCCTGGGGCGTCGGTGAGGCGTGGGGTGGCCGGTAGCCACGGTGGCTCTCGTCGGTGGCGGCGGCTCCGTTCGGGTGAGGAGAACAGAGGAGGGGGAGAGTGTTCCGGGGAGAGGATGAGGACGCGGGAGAGTGAGGAAGAGAGGCAGGGAGGTGCGTGGCGTCTCCGGGCGTCGAGGAGGAAGCAGGAGGTGGCCGAGGCCTCTCGGGCGCGCGCCACGCCTCGCCTCTGTCCTTCTGGCGAGGGAGGAAGACAACAGGGGAGGGGGTGGAGATGGGCTGGGCCGGCTGGGCCGGTTGGTGGCGCCAGGTAGGCTGCGGGTAAGTGGCCCAGGTAGGTTTCCTCTCTCTCCTGTTTTATTGTTCTGTTTGTTTTATTTTTATTTAATCTTTTGCCATTGTTTTGAATTTAAAATAATTCAAACAATGCCAAAAGCTCCTCTGAATATTTTTATTTTGCTATATGGACTTTTCCAAAAGCTCATAAAATATTTCAGGGGTATTTGAAATTATATTCTAGTTATGTGAATATAATTCAAATTCAAATAGCTAATGATTTAAATTCAAAGTCCCAAAAATAAATACTTAAAAATGTTCAATATTTTGGTTGGGACCAGAACCCTTACCAAAATTATCAAACATTTAAGAAGAGCATTTTGGAGCAATGAATGAGATTTTTAGGGTTTTTGCCCTTCTTTTATTTAAGTTTTTGAGGCTTCCAAAATTCCTCAGTTCAGGTTTCAAAAATTTAAACATGATGCTCAGATGGAAGCAGGCATAGGACAGGCCAGAACTAGGGATGTGACATCGATCTAGCATGTAACACCTCATATCACTTTGCGGCCTCACGCACGGTATCCCCACGGGTGTCGCCTTACCTTTGCCCGGGACCGTTTGCGCCTTTTGGCACACGTATATGATAGTGTCGCTAGCATCCATATGATAAGGAGCCCGGGCTGACATGGCTAGTCATAAACCCAAAGTGGCACAAACTTACAGGGACAGGCATTCATGACCCAACATCGAACGTGTCGGTCATCAGCGAGTGAATTCAGGCTGTAGCACTGGGCTAACAGGACTCCGGTGAACCAGGCTGTAGCGGGCTAACAGGACTCCGGTATTCATCGCGTGACATTTCCCCAAAGGGACAGACACAGGAACGAAGAAGGACACATGCCGGCCAGCCTAAGTGTTCCGGAGCAGTAGCAAGCTACCATGGCTCAGTGGAAGCACTAGGAGACATTTCCCGGTAAGAGAGGCTACTAAGGATAAACAACTAGATAGTCAGATCCCACACATACCAAGCATTTCAATAACATACACACAATATGCTCGATATGTGCAAATACAACATGGCATCACAACATGACTCTACAACTCAAGTATTTTATTCAATAGGCTCCGAGGAGCGAGATATTACAAACATGGGTCTCATGACCCGACAATCAGAGCATACAAGTCAAAGCACAAGCGGAAGCTTAACATGTCTGGGTACAGACATCTACAAATGAAAAAGGCTGAGAAGCCTGACTATCTACCAGATCCTGCCGAGGGCACAAGATCGTAGCTGAGGTAACAAGCTAAACATCGAAGTCCACGCGAAACTACTAGCGAGACTGAAATCTCTCTGCAAAAACATAAATTAAGCAACGTGGGTACAAATGTACCCAGCAAGACTTACATCAGATCTAACTACATATGCATCATTATCAACAAGGGGGGGGTGTGGAGTTTGACTGCAGCAAGCCAGCTTTGACTCGGTGGCTAACCTGAACTACGACTTCAAGTAACTCTTTTGATGTGGCGCACACGAGTCCACATATTCACCATATCAATACACCACTATGGATCCGCTCCCGTCTCCCTACAAGAACGCCATCCATAGCACACACGCTTATCTTGCGTATTTTAGGGTATCCACTTTCACTTCTCTATGAACTGTACAGGCAACCCAGAAGTCCTTTACCGCGGACACGGCTATTCGAATAGATCATATTAACCCTACATGGGTGTACTTCTTCACACACGCTCTCACCACTTACCGCCGTTTACACGACATGTACTCGGCAACCTTCAAGCGGAAGCCCAGCGAGGGTGTTGGCCACGACCTGACTAACCACACAAGTCTCTCCTCCAGGTTTATCGCCTATTTGGGTTCCATCCGCAAGGAGATCCGGCCAGGGTGTCGCTCACGGCCCCAAACGATGTGTGCAGGGTTCCCAAGCCCACCTTGACGGGTGGATCTACGCTTGGTACACCGTGCCACTGTGCCTAGTCTGTCCCAAGCCCACTTGTACCGGGTGCCACTTGGTAGACTACTAACACTACCTACAAACACCAGAAACTAGTTGCAACTCCTGGACAGAGATCAAGTTGATTAATAAGTTGAGAGAGCTTGGAGCACCCGGAGCCCAATGTGTGGTAGTAACTGTTCATGGATCACAAACACAGAACTCAGTTCCTGAGGACGGCTGCAATGAGACAACCCACCATGTACTCCTACATGGCCTCTCACCGCTACCTTTACCAAATCGTGTTCACACACTTAGCTCACACATAGTAGGACATGTTTACACACCTCCAATTCATCCCCGATGAATCAGACCTGACTCAACCCTAAGCAGTAGCAGGCATAACAAACAAGCATGAATGAGTAGGCACATCAGGGCTCAAACAACTCCTACTCATGCTAGTGGGTTTCATCTATTTACTGTGGCAATGACAGGTCATGCAGAGGAAAGGGGTTCAACTATCGTAGCATGTAACAAGAATGCCGTTGTTGTCCTAATGTAGTAAAAGAGAGCAGGAGCGAGAGAGTGGGATTGTATCGGAATGAACAAGGGGGTTTTGCTTGCCTGGCACTTCTGAAGATAATATAGCTCTTCATCGGTGTCATCGATCACATCGTCGGTATCACGTCTATCGAGAGGGGGCAATCACCGGCAACTGAGGAAAAACACAATCAATGCAATGCACAATATGATGCATGAATGTGACATGGCAATATGCTGTGGTTTGTGCTAATGCAACTAAAACCAGATTAAATGAAGTTGGTTTGAATCCAAGATTCAAACTCAAACTCCATATGTGGATATTTAAATGCCATTAATATGATTTGTGCTAAACAGCATCTATAAGTTGTTCTAACATGCATGAAACCAGTACAGATGGATAGATTGGATTTTTCTGATCATTTTTCATATATAAATTATTTCATTCTGAGTTACGGTTGAATTTCTATGATTTATTAAAGTTTTAGCTATTTTCTGGAATTTCCTGATTATTTATAAAATAAACTAAATTCCAGAAAAGGAATATTGCGTCAGCATGGCGTCATGCTGACCTCAGCAGAGTCAACAGGGCAACCTCGGGTCAAACCTGACCAGGGGGGCCACTGGTCAGTGACACACCGCTGGCATGAGTCACTGACGTCTGGGGCCGGTCAAAGGCCACGTCAGCAAGTCAAACTGACGTGTGGGACCAGCTGGGTTAATAACTAATCTAAACATAACATTAAGTTAAACTAAACAGGCACTGGGCCCACATGGCAGTGAAACAGTGGCTAAATAAGTTAGAATAAACTAAACTAATTAACATGGGGCTGGCCCCACCTGTCATCGACCCAGGGGAGGTCATACCCCTGGTCAACAGGGCCTAACCCGCCTGCGGTTCGTTGCCGGTGGCAACAGGCGCGGCGGAGGGCTCGGGCTCGCTCCTCCGGCGTCCAAATGGACGGAGGAGAGCGGCTACGGAGAGCTGGAGCTCACCCGCGCCCGTTTCAGCAAGCAGCAGCAGCTAGGGCGGCCGGAGACGATGGCCTCGAGCTCTGCAGCGGCGGCCGGAGCTCGGTCGTGCTCGGGTTCGGCGTTACACGGCACGGCGAGATCAGCTGAGGGGCTCTACGGGTTACTGGGGTCATCAGGAGCACTCGGAGGCAACAAGCGCAGGTGGAGGAGCTCGGGAGCATGAAGCTCACCGTCCATGGCGGCGGCCGGAGCTCGGGTTCGGCGGGGCAGCTAGCTAGGGGACGAAATCAAGTGCACGGAGTAAGGGGAAGAGAAGAGGAGCTCACGAGGAGTCGATTGGAGCAGACGGTGAGCTCGGGGAGGCACCGGAGGCAGCAAATCGACGGCGACGATCTCCGGTGGCCGACGAGGGGAACGGCGGTGCTTGCGACGTCCAGGGGCTTCCGGCGTCGGGCGGCTCGGTGAGGAGGAAGAGAGGGACGAGGTGGAGCTCGTGGGCGTGTCAGAGAGGCTCGAGGATGGCTGCGGCTACGGCTATGGCGAAAAGCGGCGGCGGCGTTCGGCCGTGCGTGTGAGAGCGAAACAGAGGAGGGGAACGAGGGAGAGGGAGAGAGCGGGAGGGGTTCCAGGGGGTGGCGTGGAGCTGCGGAAGACGCCCAGGGAGAGGAGGAGGCAGCCAGGCAGGGTGGTGGCGTGGCGAGCTCGGCAGCGTCGCGGTGTCCCTCCTCTCCCTACTGGCACGAGGAGGAAGGCGACAAGGGGAGGCGCCTGGTGGGCTGGGCCGCACAGGTGGGCTGCCAGCACAGGAGCTGGGCCGGTTGCTGGCGCCAGGTAAGTTTTCTCTGCTCTATTTTATTGTTCTGTTTTCTTTTATTAATATCTTTTGCCATTGTTTTGAATTTAAACAAATTCAAACAATGTTAAAAACTCCTCTGAATATTTTTATTTTGCTATATGGACTTTTCCAAAAGCTCATAAAACATATCAGGGGTATTTGAAATTATATTCTAATGGTATGAATATAATTCAAATTCAAATAGCTATTAATTTAAATTCAAAGTCCCAAAAATAAATCCTTTTAAAATGTTCATTATTTTTGGTTTGGATCAAAACCCTTGCCAAAAATATTAAACATCTATGAAGAGCATTTTGGAAACAACGAATGAGATTTTTAGGGTTTTTGCCCTACTTTTATTTAAATTCTGAGGCTTTCAAAATTCCTCAATTCAAGTTTCAGAAATTTAAACATGATGCAAGCAAGATGCAAACACTAGGCAGCACCAGAAGCTAGGGATGTGACAGTCTTCTTCTTTTTGGCCACACAACAGGCAGTTGAGCTTTGTACCAATGTTATAGTGCCTTCTCTTCAACATGTTTCTAGTGTTCAATCCGTTAGACAGCATGAGCCAACCAAAGACCTTGAGTTTAGTAGTGATCTTTGATTTCCATAGCCAATGATAAGTTTTATGGGCCTTCATATCCCTAAAGCAGAATTTGTAATATTTGCTGGCTGAAAATTCTCTTCCTCTCCAACGGTAAGTCCAGACATATTTTACGTTTTGGCTGCTGTCCAAAGTAATGCGTGCCACCAAACTTTGCATATCTTGCACTTCCTCCAGGGCCTGTGTAGAGAATGGTAGAAAGAATGCTTCATCCAATGAGTTTATGGTCAAGAAATCTTTGACTGAGCAGTCTTCATTTCTCACATAAGAAATGCTCTAGGATATGTGTCAGATAGAACTTCTTCCAACCATATATAGGTCTTTCCACATTAGTACATTGTCTCCACAACTCATGTCAACTTTTGAGATTCCTTGAAAAATGGGAGTTAACTTGAGAATGTCCCTCCACCAGAATGATCCACATGGGTCAGAGGCATGTGGGATTTTATTGGTATAGTATGTGGACCATAGCAAGTCAACCCAAGGTAGATCATGACGGTTGTAAAACTTGTGTAAGTATTTTAGGAGAAGAGCATCATTTTGTATCTTAAGGCAGAATGTGGGTCTGGCTATTTATGGGTCCCCCGCAGTTCCGCTCCACCTTGTTAGGGTTTCCGGCTTCCCCTGCTGACTTGCGTAGGCACCGTGCCCCCATTCGCCGGCTAGTCCGATCCAATCCTCCCCCTCCCCTTCTTCTCCTCTTCACGGCAGCTCCCTCCTTGGACAAGTCTATGGGATCGTTTTGTGATGCTATCTCAGGTAGCAAGCGTTGGCCTGAGGACTCGCCGGGCTCAGGTGTGGATCTGGAGCTCGAGGCCTCCTTGCATTCCAAGTTGGAGGCGGAGCAGGTGGCTCACAACCGTGCTACGTGGGCTGCTGGTCCGGAGTGGCTGCAGCGCGTGGAGCGGGAGCGCGCTCCGCCTCGATCTAGCCCCCAAGGCTCTGGATCTGGGCCGGCTCTCCCTCCGGCGTTGGATCCCTGGTAGGCGGCGGCGGCTGGTGGGGGGCCGTCTTCCTCGTCGGGCTCCATGCGTGCCCAGGGTGCGGGCCGTTGGGCTCCTGCCCCGGTGCGGCAGGTCTCTCGCGCTGATTGCACTGGCGCTGGGCCTCACCCACCCCCTCGGTCCTTCTCGGGCCCGGGTCGGCATCCTGTTGGCCCTCACCCCGGCGTGTCCTCGTCCGGGGTGGGGGATGGCATCCTTCCTCCTCCTCCCCTCCTTCCGATGCATCACCCTAACCCTTCCACCCCAAGAAACCCCTCGATGCTTACCTGCTTTGCCTGTCATCAGCCCTGGCATTCCCAATCAAGATGTACCAACCCCCCATTCTGCCTGATTTGTTGTTCAGATTGTCACCTCACTGTCAACTGTCAGAATCGTCAGAAGCCGCCTTCCTTCCTCCAATTTGGCTTGGGCCTCCTTGGATGTTATTTTTTGCCTTGGATTGTGATATACCTATTCTGGTGGCGGCCCCCTCCTTTTCCAATGCCGCCACTGTCACGGTGCAAGATCGATCTCCTCCCAAACTCTGCTTGAAGGGCTCCATATCTAGGATGTCGAGGGATGAGACTAGCAAGTGAACCAACTGTCTGACTTTGTGTTTTCCGTCGTATTCCCCTCCAAGGTCTGCCTCCGTATGATTCTGTCTTGCACCAGTTTCACCCTCCCCCTCAATCAGCTGGTGGTGTCGATGAAGCCTGCTACCTGTGGTGGTAAAACTGTTGGCCCTCTCTCTCTGTTTTGTGTTTTGGTGGATCATGTGCCTGTGGGGCTTCGTTCTTCTTCCTTTTTGATGGCCTTCGGTGCTCTGATTGGAAAACCAGTGGAACTGGATATGGAGCCTCTGGATAAGGCTGGTCATGCTTGCATCAAGATTTGGTGTGTTGACGCGATATGTGTCCATGGATCGATCGATGTGTTCCCCTCTCCCAATGGAGTCAGACTACGTGTTCGGGTTGAAGGGGATGAAGCCTTCCACCCCCTCCACCTCCTCCCTCATCCAACCTCTCGGACAAGCACGATAAGAATGGGGATGGCTCTATGGGTGGGCAGAACCCTAGAGGGGGTTCTGATCTGCGCTTTACTCATTCCAAATGGGACGGGCTGGCTGAATCTGTAGGAACTATTCAAATCTCAAGCGCCTATTGATAAGGCTCCTCTTGTGGCGGAGGCTGGCCCTCCATCTGACCCAATGGTGCCTGCTGGAGATGATTTGCTATGCAAGAAGTCGTCTGCCACGATCACTCCCATCTCGGGAGCCTGCTCCAACCTCCCGGGCCGTCCTCTATCTCCCAAACTCTCTAGTATTGAGGATCTGCCCCTCTCCTCTGGCCGTACTGATGATGATTCGCAGTCCAAGAGGAAGAAGAAATCTTCGATGCAGAAATACTCTGTGAAGAGCAGGGCTTCTTCGGGCTCTAAGCAGTCTATGACGGGAGTTTGTCGTTGCCTCGACAAGGATCTTGGCTCGATGCCACGTTCGGGCCCTGTTCTGGCCTCCCCCATGGCCCGTTCTCCCTCGATCCGGTCGCCTACCTCCACGGCTCGCAAGGGCAGGCGGGTGCATGATGCGAGCGAATCGGTGGTGGTGCAGGCGGAGCGGCAGGTGGCTGCTAAGGACCTTCCTCCTTCAGGTAATAATCATGGTCCGATCCCTCCTCCTTCCCTGATCCGTCTTGTCCTACCTTCTCTTTTTGATGACCATGAGTTAAATATTATGTCTGATATGGGCGTTATTGTTGATCCCGAGCAAGGCTCTCCTTCCCTCCTTCTCTCTACTATTCGGGCCAATGTCATGGCCTAGGCTGCCCTTCCTAAGGTCAAAGAGGCCGCTGCCTCTGCGGCTTCAAATTTTGTGGGTGTTGGGGTTCAGGGGGATGGTGTGGTGGTTGGTAGGGACAACCCCAGCCTAGCACTCCCAGGAGGGGCATATCCAAAAGGTCAAAACCCTGCGTTGCCCCTAGCAGGTCGAGTCTCCGCATAAAAAAATATTTCCTATAAATGAAAGCATTATTCTGGAACATCAGGAGTTTTGGTGCTAGGGGGCGCCGAGACCAGATTATTGATCTAGTTCGTGGGGATAATATTGATATTGTTGGGTTAGTTGAAACTTTAAAGACTCCTTCTCTCCCAATGAACTTTCTGCGATTGCGGGCATGGACAGATTTGATTGGCACATGCTTCCTGCTTCGGGCCATTCGGGAAGGATCTTGATTGGCTCCAAAAGGGATGTCTTTGATTTCGTGGCTTTTGATCATGGTATTTTTTGGGCAAGCACGGTAGTTTGTCACAAAGCTCTTAACACTCTGTGGGACTTTATTTTGGTTTATTGCCCTGCTGATCATTTGTTGACCACCCTGTTCCTAGATGAGATCTCTGCTAAGATCGAGGCATGTAATTTCCTAATAGTTATCGGTGGTGACTTTAACCTTCTTCGCACCCCCTCGGACAAGAGCAACGACATTTTTTCCTGGCCTTTGGCTAGTGCTTTCAAACACTTTATTAGCTCCTGTGCTATCTGCGATCTTCCTAGGGTTGGGGCCCGCTTTACCTGGTCAAATCATCAGGCCATCCCAATTAGATCTGTGCTAGACCGAGTGTTCATCTGTTCCAGGTGGGAGTCCCTTTTTCCTCGGACTTCCCTTTTGGCTAAAAGTTTCGTGGGCTCCGACCATACCTATCTTCTTCTTGATGCTGTAATGCATCAAGATAGACCGACCTCTCGATTTCAATTTGATGCTTCTTGGCTTCTCGTCGAAGGGTTTACTGGCATGTTGGCTACTAAGATCCTTAACCTCTTGGCCCCAAAACCTCGTTCTTTTGGCCCTATGGATGACTGACATTCCTACTCCTATGAACTACACAAATTCCTTAGAACTTGGTCCCGAAACCATGCTGCAGAGGAACATAGGTAGAACAATGCTCTTGAATCCTAGATTATGGACCTAGACCGGACGGCTGTTACCTTGGGTCTCTCGGATGCTGGGTGGGCTTTGCACTATAATCTCGAGGCCGCCTTGATGCAGTTGCATCATCAGGTGGAAGTCTATTGGCGCCAGCATGTCACGTTAAATTGGATGCTAAAAGGGGATTCCCCTACTGCGTATTTCTTTGCCATCGCCAATGGTCGGAGAAGTTGGTGCTTTATAAACAGCCTGATCATTAATGGTGTGCAGTCCTCGGACCAATCCGTGATCCTCCCTCATGTGGTGGACTATTTCTCATCGCTACTCGGGGCCAAACCTCCTTCTTGCTTTTCTATCTCTTCCTCCCTGTGGGACAATAATATGAAAATTTTGGCCGAAGAAAACGAAGCCTTGTTGGTGCCCCTCTCTAACAAGGAAATTTGGGATGTGGTTAACTCTGCCAACCCCAACGCCACTTCTGGGCCGGATGGATTTTCGATCCCCTTCTTCAAAAAATTCTGGCCGCAGTTGCGACAGTTGGTCTGTCATGTTATTCAGGGCTTTTGTCTGGGTACCATTGATATATCTCGCCTTAATTATGCGGGGATAACCTTGATTCCTAAAGTTAAAGGTGTTGAGCTGATTTCCGAGTTCAGGCCTATTACGCTGATCAATAATTTCACGATGTTTCCAGCTAAAGGTTTTGCAAACCACCTCTCCCCTATTGCTCATAGAGTCATCAGCCCGTTCCAATCAGCTTTCATCAAAGGGTGTTTCATTTTAGATGTTATTCTTTGTCTCCATGAGAACGTTCGTGACCTGAAATCTCGTCAATCTAAAGCTGTTATGCTCAAATTGGACTTTGAGAAAGCCTATGATTTGGTTAGTTGGCCTTTCCTGAGAAAGGCTCTTTTAGCGAAAGGCCTCGATGGGCCGTATGTTCACTGTATTATGCAGTTGGTCTCGGGGGGCCACACTGCGGTATCTGTTAATGGTCACGTTAGTAACTTCTTTGTCAATAGTAGGGGCCTATGACAGGGCGACCCCGCGTCCCCTGTTCTATTCAACTTCGTTGCTGAGGCCTTCTCTCGCATCTTGTATAGGGCTGCCCATCATGGTCATATCTTGCCGGTGGTCTCTCATCTAATCCCGGAGGGTGTTACTCACTTGAAGTACGCTGATGACACCATTCTTATGGTTGAATTGAACGATGATTGCATTACCCACCTCAAGTTTATCCTCCTATGCTTTGAGGTTGTTTCAGGTCTGAAAATTAACTTTTCTAAGAGTGAGGTCCTTGTCACTTGTGTTGATGATTCGGAGGCTTTGAGAGTGGCTCGGCTCCTCAACTGTAACCTGGGCTCCTTCCCCTTTAAGTACCTGGGTCTTCCCATTTCGCCAGATCAGCTCCATTCAAAAGATTTTGCTCCGGCTGTCTCTAAGGTGGGAAACAGGGTCCTTCCTCGGCGTGGTAGATATAATACCAATGCCGGGAAAGTGGCTCTGATCAATGCTTGCTTGTCCTCCCTTCCTATGTTTCTAATGGTCTTTTATCTTCTCTCGGCTGGTATTCATGTGGGTTTTGACGAACAAAGGGGTGCTTTTTATTGGAATGCGGCTGATGACAGATGTTAGTATAGGCTGGTTAAATGGAAACTCATGTGTAGGCCCAAAAACCTTGGGGGTTGGGCATCATTAACACGTCTATCATGAATAGATGCCTTATGATCAAATGGTGGTGGAAGATCATGTCTAGTGGGGCCAGCTCCTTATGGTATTCTATTCTTAAAGCTAAGTATTTTCCCCACTCTAGCCCGATGTTTGCTGGGGCCTGGCGTGAATCTCAATGCTGGAAGGACCTTATTAAAGTTCGGCCTTTGTTCCTCGAGCATGTTAAGTTTATCGTAGGAGATGGTTCCTCGGTTCGTTTTTGGCTTGATTGGTGGTGCGGAGACGGTCCCTTCCCTGTGAGATTCCTTGTTCTTTTTCTCTCACTTCCCTAAGCCGAATATCTCCGTCGCGGAGGTGTCGGCTAATAATTGGCATCTGGCTTTCCGGCGCTCCCTTTCTCCTGAAGAGTTGGAAGATTGGCAAAGTCTCTATGCCTTATTCCCCACGCTCTCGGAGTCTCTGGATTCGGTGGTTTGGCCTCATTCCGCCTCGGGCCGTTTTTCGGTTAAATCCTTGTACTCTAAACTCATTGGTGGTGCCCGTACTAATAGATTTTCTAGCATTTGGCGTTCTCGTGTGCCTCCAAAAATCAAAATCTTTCTCTGGCAGGCCTTCAGAGGCCCTCTCCCCGTGGCTGACCAAATCCGTAAGAGGAATGGGCCGGGCTCGGAGTTTTGTGCTCTCTGTGGTGTCTTGGAAGACACGAATCATATTTTCTTCCATTATGTGCTTGCTAAACTGGTATGGAGCTGTGTCAGATCCTGGATCCAGGTTACTTGGAATCCCTCCTCCTTTATTGAGCTGAGAAGCCTTGCCAACTCGTTGGCTGGTGTGACAAAGAGGGTCTTCTGGGTTGGTCTGGGTGCCATCTGCTGGTCGCTATGGACCATTAGGAACAATTTATGATCGAACATGTCTTTCTTACTGAAGCTGTTGATTGTTTATTTAAATCTTGTATCTTCTTTCAGCAGTGGATATTATTGACTAAGGTGGACGACCGGGAAGCTCTTGATCTGATCACATCTAAAATTCGGGGCTCAGCTTCGTCTCTTACTAGGCAGGATCCTGATGTCTGATCTCGCATTTTAGTGGCTCCTTGACTTAGTTGTTAGCTTTGTCTTTCCTAAGTTATCCGGCCTGTGTGCCGTGTCTGGCAGGGTACCATGTATCTGTCAAACTTTCGTGTTCGTCGTTGCTTGCCCGTGTTTGGGTGAACTGGTGGTGGCTTCGTCCCTGTTGTTGCTGTGATTGCTCTGTGACTCTACCGTGTGGCTTTATTTATAAAGTCGGGCGTAGGCCTTTTCTCTAAAAAAACATGATCCATTCGAATAGCTGTGTCCGCGGTAAAGGACTACTGGGTTGCTTACACAGTTTATAGACAAGTGAAAGAGGATACTCTAAAATGCACAAGATAAGCGTGAGTGCTATGGCTGGAGCGGATCCATAGTGGTGTATTGATATGGTGAATATGTGGACCCGTGTGCGCCACCTCAAAAGAGTTACCAGCAGTCGTAGTAGAGGATAGCCACTGAGTCAAAGCTGGCTTGCCATAGTTAAACTCCAGCACCCCTTTGATTACATTGATGCATATATAGCTATTTCCGATGTAAGTCTTGCTCGGTACATTTGTACTCATGTTTGCTTAATTTATGTTTTTGCAGAGAGACTTCAGTCTCACTAGTAATCCTGCGTGGACTTTGATGTTTTGCTTGTTACCTCAGCTACGATCTTGTACCCTTGGGAGGGTCTTGTAGATAGTCAGGCTTCACAACTTTTATCATTTATAGTTGTATGTACTCAGACATGTTATTCTTTCGTTGTCTGTATGCCCTGTATGTTGGGTCATGTGACCCATGTTTGCAATATCTGGCTCCTCGGAGCCTATTGAGTAAATACTTTGCGTCGTAGAATCTTGTTGTGATGCCATGCTGTATTTGCACATATCGAGCATAATGTGTGTATGTTATTGAAATGCTTGGTATGTGTGGGATCCGACAACCTAGTTATTTATTCTTCATAGCTTTTCTTATGGGGAAATGTCTCCTACTGCTTCCACCGAGACATGGTAGCTTGCTACTGCTCCGGAACACTTAGGCTGGCCGGCATGTGTCCTTCTTTGTTCTCGTGTCTGTCCCTTCGGGGAATGTCACACATTGTTCCTTTAAGTCCTTGTAGCTTGCTATGACTGGGGTTCAAACATTGATGACCGACACGTTCGTTGCAGAGTCCCTGTAAGTTAGTGCCAGTTTGGGTTTATGACTAGTCATGTCGGCACGGGTTCTTTGTCATATGGATGCGACACTATCATATACGTGAGCCAAACGGCGCAAACGGTCCTGGGCCAGGTAAGATGGCACCCGTGGGAATACTATGCGTGAGGCCGCAAAGTGATATGATGTGTTACATGCTAGATCGGTGTGACTTAGGATCGGGGTCCCGACAACTTTGGTATCAGAGCATGACTACATGTAGGATTACCAAGCCAAACTAGTCGAAATTGAATCTAGAAATTCTTTAGTTATAGAAGGGAATTAATTCTGGAAGGGAACGTAAGGCTCTTTTTGCTCCTTTACCTTATGCTCTTCTAATTTGAGTCATACTATCTTTCCTATGGGATTAAGGAACTAGTCTTTCTCTTCTTTCTATCAGGATCACGTGTTACTAGTCTGTAGACTTATAAGATTGATGGATTCAAGTGTCAGTTCAGTTCCTACTACCTCTGTATGTTGAACGTTGATCTCGGAACCTTGATATTGTGATGTTCAGTGGTTATGCTGTTATGCTATCCGAGTCATCCCAGGTTTCTAAATAGTTTGATGCATTTGCAAATCCCTTCTTTCCGTTTCTGATGTTCTTTTGGGCCAGATTAACCACACTAACCAGTGTGTTGACGTACTTCATTGCCTCAGTATATATGTTGGAGCTTTTATTATGACCCTAGGTGTCTTAGAGTACCACCTAGTAATCCATCCATGTTTTGTGTTCACAGTGTGATGATTCGGGCCATCATTCTCGAAAGCATCCCATGATGCCACTTAGTAGTAGGTATTCTACTCCTGGGTTTTTGAACCTGAGATTCACCCTACTTACTTCATGTTGATAGTGTTTGCTAGTTACTTTAGGCTATTAGTAACCTTTGTGATAGTCTTCGTGGTCCGTGGTATATCATTCTTCCAAATACCATGAACCATTCTTGGCAGAAGTTCTTTTGAACCAAAAGATCACAATAAGAGTACTCTAGATGAGTTCTCCATTCTGCATTGTGAATCCTCCAGTCCTTCCTCTTCTGCATGGGTTATCCAGAAGATATGTTGAATTTGTTCGACATACTAATATATGCATCAACAACTCAGAAAGGCATATGTTCCTTTGAGTTGTCCCTTTTTAGTTGCTTTCCGACCTTCGTCTATCAGCTGATTGTCAGAAGGAGTTGTGCATTCGTGTTCATTGATGCCTTTTACTCTTGTGGTCCTCCGAGCCATTCTATTCCAAAATGACTAGGAGAAACAAACTCCAGTACCTCGTCCACCTCTAGCATTAGCTCAAATAGTTGTATTCCGCAGATCAAAATGCCAATCTAGCTTTTGCTCTGTTCTACCGTAGAGTATTACTCCCTTTATGTCAGGATTGTCATGAGAATTGCACCACCACTTATGAATTCTTGACACAGTGATACTTCTTGCCATCATTGTTCATTCCTCAGTTCCCGTGTTACTATAACCAGAATGCCGACAAGTGAATTGTGATGTGTGAACTCAATACTCCTAGCAACCGTGTTGCTTGGTAGTCAAAGGACAAAATTTAGTTCTTAGTGTGTTGGTTATTGGTTCATCATTCTAAGATAGAATGTGCTACCTAGTCCATTTTCCTGGTGCACTCTTCGGTTGATGAGTTTGGGTTATGTTAATCCCTTGCTCTTTTGATCATATCGTCTTGCCTTGGAAAGCAAGATTGTTCCCAGCTTAATAACATATCGGTGGTTCGTGATCCTACGAATATCTTCTCGGAGGTATCACCAGGTTTTTCCCTGACTGTTATGTTGACTCGTGATCAAGTTGGTTTCTTATAAACCACCCCTTCTCACAGAATACGTGCCAGATACCCCTGAGCTAGTTGGATGAGCTAAACAACAACTTGGAGACTTAGAAGATAAAAGCTTGTCCGACCTAGCTCATCACTAATGGATATCTCTCTTGTGTGTGTGTGTGTTGAAGAAAGATGACATCTTCATCAATTGACCTCAGTGATCAATTGTTGGACCTATTGTCTTACCCAAATCTCTGATTTGCATATGGGCTATCGTCAAATCAAATCAGAACCAACGACGTTCATAATGTTGTCTTACTCATTGTTGTTTCCTCGGGCATACACCATTATATCTTTTGGGTCTGAACAATGCTATCATCTTGTTGACATAATTGTGGAATTCCATTTATACGGAAACCTAAATGAATTGTTGTTGAGCCCATTAACAACATTTTATCTCCTCCATGATTCGTGTTGAGCATCAAGCTAGTATTGGAAACTTGTGTAAGCATTTTCTTCATGTCCCGTTCATGAAGCATATGTTTGGATGGAAGGAGTGACTTCCTCTAATTCACGTGCACTTGGTGTAAGTTGCCACCGTGGATCCGAGAAAGATAGTTTTGTGCTTCCTCTGGAATCGTTCCACGTTAGTCATGCATATGTGCAAAGTACTCTGTGGTTTGATCGGTTGGCTGCCTCCATTCGATATGTGTTTCCTAGCACACCAAGCCACTGGTTGACTTGTTCAAGGATAAGAAGTTCATCGATAAGTGCACAAGGACTTTGATATCCTCGATGATGGTTCCCAACCAGAACATGGTAGTGTTTTATAGTAAAACTACTATGTGGTCAAGCTTGTCTGGGACAGCGTGTTCACATGTATGTAGCAGAACCAACTCATGTTTTGGAGCTTGCTATCGTTGTTCATTTACCGAGAATCTCACAACATCGTCTCGTCCATTTGTGTTGCAAACTTTCTTTTCTAGACATGCTGTCTGAAATATCTTGTTACCAACCAGACCTGAATCTCAGGCAGGTGTAATGGTTGGAACTTCTCCCAAGAACTATGATGTAGGTTCCGCTAAGTGGATGCACCTAGCCGGAAGAACTATTATTGTAGTATCTTAATGCAGCAATTTGGTCACTTCCCCATGAGGATTTTTCTATGACTTATTCTAAAAGTTTCTCCTTATGGATGTTTGTGCTCCCGAAGTCTGACCCATACATGATGTCCATGTTAATGCTTTAAGTATGACTGCGGTATGTAGAACATCAAGGAGAACATTATAAATGGAGAGCTAACTGTCTCTTGGTTGATTATCCAGATTTTGTGGCCTTGGCATTGCTAAGGTGAATTCTGAGAAAGCGTTGTCTTCCATTGTATCTGCATCGTCCTTCACTATTCATCATGGTTGTATGAAGTGTTGCCAAGATCTTTGACATAGATGTTGGTAAAACCCTGATGAATATGGAAATGCTCAAGTTCTAGAGAGCATGCTCAGACACTAGGTCATATCTTCGGTATCAATCAGAATGTGCCTTCCATTTGCCGATTGTTTAATAACCATAGTTCCATTCCAAAAATGAGTGTGCCATTCCTTTGAACTCTTTCAAACAATCGATTATGATTTGCCTTAGGCTGGTATAGAGAGTTTCAATGATCTGAATATCAAAAGTAATTCTTTTTGCCACTTAAGGGAATAATTCTACAAGTCACCTTACCTAAGGTGACCCGTTATAGAATCTTGGAAATTACTTCCTCGCTACTTCGAAACCTATGCACCATCTTCTTCAAGCGTAGAATTGTGCTTGCCAACTTGAACCTTCGTCCTCTGTTCCTTCCATCCCTCTTGATGTGTGTTTTCTGTCTCAGCTCAAGAGATGTTTCAACGTCTCACTCCATGAGTTGATCTTGAATTACTTGGTCTTTGAGAAGATCGATTCTTCTAGGGTTTCCCTTTCTTCTTGTTGTCATGTTGGATGGAGTTCTCAGAGCAAGACGTTGAGACAAAGATGATGAACGAATCAACGTTTTTATGAAGTGCAATTGGATCGAGAAGATTGCATTAGCCTTGTTTCCCCTCTGTCTTCTTGCCTCACGTCTTGATTCTCGGGACGAAATTCTTGTTTAGTGGGGCTGAGTTGTCACAACCCTAGCTTCAGCCTTTCCTGTCATTGCGTAAGCTTCCCTGCATCATGTTTAATTTATTTTCAAAGTTGAAATGGGGATGTCAAACCCTAGCACCAAAAATTAAATCAAATAGGGTCAACCATAATTATTCTCAATGAACCCAGACTGCTCTTCAGAAAAGTTCATCATTTTTGAATTGGTTCAAAACCTCTGCCAAAAATGATGCACATATTTCTAGGCCATTCTAGATTTTTGAATTAACTCATATTGTATTTGAATTGGGGCATTTAAATACTATAAATACTTTTAAATGCTCCAACAATTCTGAGATTACTTGAGGCATCTGAAATAATTCATTTAGTGCCCATAATTATTTTCAAAGTTTTAAACGTGAGTTGGTTTGGAAAACCAAATTAAAAGAATTGCATAATTAAAAAAATAGAAACAAACAGAAGAAAGCCTACCTCTGTGGCATGTTACTGTAGCATCCGGCCCAACCTCTCTCCTGGCCCAACCCACTAGGGGCAAGGAGGTCTTCTCCCTCCTCCTGCTAGAAGGATGCAGCGCGTGGTCGTCTCGGGTGCGCACGCGCCTGGCCAGTTCAACCCTGCCTGCCTCTTCCCTGACTCGTCCAAGGCCGCCAGGACACCCCTAGAACCCCCTTTGGCCTCCTCCTCGACCTCATCCTTTCCCCTGGCCCACTCTCTCTCACCAATAGAGCGTCGTTGGCGCCGCCGCTCATCATTGCCATAGCCACAGCCACCGCCTCGCCTCCCCGACAAGTCTAAGAGCTTCTCTGAGTCTGCCTCGTCCTCTATGTCAAGCCACGAGATGTCGGACGCCCTGCATCGTCACCATCAATGTCATCTTAATCCTCGGGTGCCGACGATCGCTGTCGTGGCTCCGACGACATCGAAGCCTCCCCCGAGATCGCTGACCCCTCCGTTCGATCCATTGTGAGCTACGGCATTGAACCCCTCTCTCCCCTCGCTCGGTTGCTTCGTCTTACGCCATTTCCCCTTGCGGCTGAGAGCTTGGCTTCGTCGGCCATGTCGTCGCCATGGCCACCGTCGCCTAGGTCCGCGACCGAGCACACCATCGTGCTCAGCGCAATGCCAGAAGCCCCAAACACCCACCCACTGCTCCTGCCGTGCACCGCATCTCTATGTCTATTGTGGCCCGAACTCCGTCTGCGGCCTCTGTGCTCGCCATAGTAATTTTCGGTGACCCCGAGGCCTCCCGATCGCTCTGCTAGATGTGGTCGAGCGCGGGCTACCTTCTGGTATTCGTGCATCCAGCCACAGTCAATAGCGCAACCCCGGAGACCACCGACGTGGCCGTCATTAGGACTAACCCCCACCTAATTAACCACCTCACTACCACTGATAGCGGGCCCTACCGCTAGGTCAAACCTAGTCAGCAAGGGATTTGACCGCAGTTAACTAATGGGTCACTAACCAGTGGGCCCCATTGGTCAGGTTTGACCTAGATCGGTCAGTTTACCTGATGACATCACAGTGACGCAGTGCTGACGCGGTTAACAATTTTCTGGATTAAAAATAATCCAGGAAATTCTAGAAAATAGTATAAACTTAAAAAATTCAAAGAAATTCAACCATAACTCCAAATGAAATAATTTATATATTAAAAATGATCAGAAAAATCCAATCTGTACCATTTCCATGCATGTTAGAACAACTTATGACCACTGTTTAGGACAAATCAAATGAATGGCGTTGGAATATTAACATATGGAGTTTGAATTTGAATCTAGGGTTCAAACCAACTTCATTTAAATTGTTGCTAGTTGCAGTAGATCAAACACATTCATTTTACCATGTCATATTCATGCATCATATTATGCATTGCATTGATTGTGTTTCCTTCTCTGTAGCCAGTGGTAGTTCCCTCTGATAGACGTTTTCCGATGATGCGTTCGATGACACCGATGAAGAGCTATACTATCTTTAGAAATGCTAGGCAAGCAAACCCCCTTGTTCATTCTGATACAATCCCACTCTCTCGCTCCTCCTCTGTTTTACTGCATTAGGACAACAACAATTCAATTGTTACATGCTGTGGTGTTGAACCCTTTTTCCTCTGCATGACTTGCCACAATAAATAGATGAAACCCACTAGCATGAGTAGGAGTTGTTTGAGCCATGACATGCCTACCAATTCATGCTTGTTTGTCATTCCTGCTATTGCTTAGAGTTGAGTCAGGTATGATTCATCAGGGATGAATTGCAAGGTTGTGAACATATCCCTCTCTTGAGAGCTAAGTGTGTGAACACAATTTGGTAAAGGTAGCGGTGAGAGGCAATGTAGGAGTACATGGTAGGTTCTCTCATTGAAACTATCCTCGGGAACTGAGTACTGTGTCTGTGATCCAAGACAGTTACTACCACACATTGGGTTCCGGTAACTCGACCCCTCTCGTCTTATTAATTAACTTGATCATTGTCCGGGAGTTGCAACTAGTTTCTGGTGTTTGTAGGTTGTGTTAGTAGTCTACCAAGTGGCACCCGGTACAGGTGGGCTTGGGACAGACTAGGAAATGTGGCACGGTGTACCAAGTGTCACCCGTTTGGTGGGCTTGGGAACCTTGCTCACATCATTTGGGGTCGTGATGGAAACCTCGGCCGGTCTCCTTTGTGGATGGAACCCGAATAGGCGATAAACCAAGACTAGGGTCTTGTGTGGTTAGTCAGTTCGTGGCCGACACCCTCGCCAGGCTTCCGCTTGAAGGTTGCCGAGATACATGATGTGTACATGGCGGTAAGTGGAGATAGCATGTGTGAAGAAGTACACCTCTGCAGGGTTAACATGATCTATTTGAATAGCCACGTCTGCGGCAAAGGACAACTGGGTTGCTTCTATAGTTCATAGACAAGTGAAAGTGGATACTCTAAAATGCGCAAGATAAGCGTGAGTGCTATGGATGGCCTTCTCGTCAGGAGACAGGAGCAGATCCATAGTGGTGTATTGATATGGTGAATATGTGGACTCATGTGTGCCACCTCAAAAGAATCACCAGCAGCCATAGTACAGAATAGCCACTGAGTCAAAGCTGGCTTGCTGCAGTTAAACTCCACCACCCCTTTGTTGATACTCATGCATATGTAGCTAGTTTTGATGTAAATCTTGTTGGGTATATTTGTACTCACGTTTGCTTAGTTTATGTTTTTGTAGAGAGACTTTAATCTCCCTAGTAGTTTCGCATGGACTTCGATGTTTAGCTTGTTACCTCAGCTACGATCTTGTACCCTTGGGAGGGTCTTGTAGATAGTCAGGCTTCATAGCTTTTATCATTTGTAGTTGTCTGTACTCAGACATGTTATGCTTCCATTGTCTGTATGCTCTGTATGTTGGGTCATGTGACCCATGTTTGTAATATCTGGCTCCTCGGAGCCTATTGAATAGATACTTTGATTTGTAAAGTTTTGTTGTGATGCCATGTTCTATTTGCACATATCGAGCATATTGTGTGGATGATATGAATTGCTTGGTATGTGTGGGATCCGCCAACCTAGTAGTTTATTCTTGGTAGCATCTTATGGAGAAATGTATCCTAGTGCTTCCATTGAGCCATGGTAGCTTGCTACTGCTCTGGAACACTTAGGCTGGCCGACATGTGTCCTTCTTCGTTCCTGTGTCTCTCCCTTTAGGAAAATGTCACGCGTTGTTCCTTTAAGTCCTTGTAGCTTGCTACGACTTGGGTTCATACATTGCTGATTGACATGTTCGTTGATGGGTCATATATGCTTGTCCCTATAAGTTAGCGCCACCTTGGGTTTACGACTAGTCATGTCGGCCGGGGTTCTTTGCCATATGGATGCTAGCGACACTATCATATACATGAGCCAAAAGGCGCAAATGGTCCCGGGCCAGGTAAGGTGGCACCCGTGGAAATACTGTGCGTGAGGGTGCAAAGTGATATGATGTGTTACATGCTAGATTGGTGTGACTTAGGATCGGGGTCCCAACATCCCTCTATGGACGGCCCCCCTTCCATTATCGCAGTGGCTTAGTGCTCTAGATCGGCAGGACCCAGTTCCCAGGCAGGCTTCAGTTGTCGCTGATATGCCAGGTTGCGATGCCGTGGTCAAGGCCAGGAGGTGAGCGGCCAGAGGTCCGGTGAGAGCCCCTAAGGCGTGATGCTCAGGATATCCCCTTTGATGCGCAAGCAGCTCCCTAAGGACTGAAAGGGAAGCATCCTTACCCCAACAAGGTACCGAGGTTTGTGACATTGATCGCGAGATTGGTAGTTTGCATGCTTAGAGACTTATCTTGGCGATCCATGTTAACTTCACACTGCGGCGACAGCCTTTGCATGATGCCTGGCCGCATTTCCACAACCACGACAGTCCCTAAGCGAGACTCGCATCGATCCCTTCCCCTCCCCTCATCTCGGTGCTCTACGTCCTCGGGTCCCAGCTCCTGAGCGAGGCTCAGCCGCCGCTGGTATGCCAGACCGCGGTGCCGTGGACAGGGCCAGGGGGTGGGAGCTTGGGGGCCAATAGGGGCCCCTGAGGTGCGATGCTCAGAGGCTCCCCCTTTAATGCACAAGCAAATTGGGCGGAGGAAAGGGACGGCTAGCCTCGCATAGGCGCCTCGGAGTGATCGTGACCTTCCGCATTGGGTCCTGAGGTTCCTGCAAGTTAGCTGGAGGGAGGAAGCATGGCATACAACGGTGCTTGCCGACCTGCCAGCGATCCTTCCGCGAGAAGGTGAAGGCACTAAGGACCCGGTGAGGTGACGTGTGCGGAGCTAGCCGCGAGCCAGAGCTCGGTCTCTCAGGTTTTCCAGCGCTGTAGGGACTGACCCATGCACAGGCACTGTGCCAACGACCCCCATTGCAGGATGAACTCAAGGCAGGTTAGCAGCGCGTGGGGGGCCACGCGGGGCGGCCTCGCGAATATCAGGGCAATGGATGTGATGCCGGCAATAGCATAAAGCAGCTTGTAAAATGGCGAAATCAGTTCTGATAGATGTGCAAACTGATACATGCTGCGGGGCGGACCCATACAGCTTGAGGATAATGCAGCCCGAGGGGCGCCCTCAACTGAATGAACTAAAAAGTCACTTAGCACCGTTGGGGTAGAAGTGTTGAAGTAGCTGAAGATGCGCGCTGGAGAAGTTGCTCCTGATGAGCCAGCAGGCTCCTGAGCCTTGGGGGGCTCCGGAGGCTCTGGCTCCTCCTCCGTCGCGACTGCCTGGCGCCTGGCTTCACGAGACACCAGGAGACCACGCATGCATCACTGGAGCGAGGCAGCCGCACTCGGTAGGCCAAATGGCATGCATACATAGCTGTGGGGGTGGCCTCCACACCGTCTGATGCTGGACAGCCAGAAGAGCTCCTGAGAAGCAACTCTGTTGAGGCCCGGGATGTTGACGCAGATGCGCAGCTCACTGCCTGCATCTTGGGCAGCAGCTGCATTCAGCGCGGGCCGTTGCTTGCCTCGCATGGCCCGCGCCTCTTGAAGATCTTCGACTGCCCTGGTGATGAACTCCTGTGCGCTTGGTGCCTCGCCCCCTGTGCCTTGCTCCTAGAAGCGTGCGTTGAAGCACGCCTCCACATGGTGCCCGGATGCCTCCCTCGTGACGTTGTCCAGGTCAGAGGCCTTCTAGAGAAGAGCCCCCAAGCCCAATCTAAGGGGGGCGCCGGTTACGCCTCCCTATGCAAGAGGGAAAGGTGCCCAATGGCGGTGGTCGTCGTTCTTTCTTGGTGGCGGCAGTGGAGGCAGGCCAGCATTGCCATGAGCGTAGTCCTCGCGAGGCTGATCCTGCCACAGACCGTTGCGAGGCTGGTCCCGCCAGCGGTCTTCACGAGGCTGGTCATGCCAAACCTGGCGGGGTCCACAATCGTCCCAGCGGCTTCCGCTGTGACCTCCTTCGCGGCTGTAGCCATAGTCATTGTGCTTAGGGTGACGGCTGAGTCACCCGTCCCAGATAGCCCTGAGCTCTTGGCAGTCGTTGGCGTTGTGGCTGTGCATGTTGTGGAAGACGCAGAACAGGCGGTTGCCTTTGGAGGACTCAGTGTAATCATAGTCCCGCTTCATGTCGGGATCAGCCGCGAGCATCACTGGGACCTTGCACTTCACGTCCATCGCCTTGGCCTTCTTGTCTTCAGGATCGGCTTCTGGGAGCTTAAGGAGCGAGAGATGGCCTTCTTCTTCCCTCGCGCACCTGGTCGCCATATTAAAAATCTCCAGAGCTAAGCATGGGTCCTTGTGTATTGCGAGCTCCTCCTTCATATTGACATCCCGGACGCCATCAGTGAACGCTGAGATAATGGCCTCGTCCGACACCTTGGGGATCTTGAGGCGTACATTGGTGAAGCGCTGGATGTATCTGTGCAAGGTCTCTCCTAGTTGTTGCTTGATGCATCACAGGTCACCAGCTGCAGGAGCAAGGTCACGGATGCCCTGGAAGTTGGCGATGAAGCGCTCTCACATCTCATCCCAGGAGGAGATCGACCCCACCGGGAGGTTCAGGAGCCACGAGGGCACGCCATCCTTGAGAGCCATTGGGAACCAGCTCGCCATGACCTTCTCATCCCCACTCGCCGCCTCGATACTCAGCTCATAGAGCTAAAGGAAGTCGGTTGGGTCGTGGGTGCCGTCGTAGCGCAGAGGCAAGTCCGGCTTGAACTTGCCGGGCTAGACGACACGGCGAAGCTCTGAAGTGAACACCCGGCATCTCGCCGTGTCAATGGGGGCTCGCCTCGGAGGGGAAGCCAGGGCTTGACGCCCACGCGTAACCACCTACGTCTGCATGCAGTCTTGACGCAGGGGTGCAGGAGGAGTTGGGAGCGCACGCGCCTCTCCCTAAGGCTGCTGCACGACCAGATAGCTTTCTTCATCGTGAGCGGGCGCCCTGCGTGGATTGTCACGCTAGGGGCCTCGCGCCTTGATACGTCTCCAACGTATCTATAATTTTTTATTGTTCCATGCTATTATATTATCTATTTTGGATGTTTAATGGGCTTTAATATGCTCTTTTATATTATTATTGGGACTAACCTATTAACCGAGGGCCCATTGCTAGTTTCTGTTTTTTTCCTATTTTAGAGTCTTGCAGAAAAGGAATACCAAATAGAGTCCAAACAGAATGAAACCTTCACGATGATCTTTCTTGGACTAAAAGCAAACTAGAAGACTTGGAGATGAGGTTGCAGACGTAACGTGGAGGCCACGAGGCAGGAGGGCGCGCCTAGGGGGGTAGGCGCGCCCCCACCCTCGTGGGCCCCTCGTAGCTCCACCGACCTAGTTCTTTCGCCTATATATACTCTTATACCCTAAAAACATCAGGGGGAGCCACGAAACCACTTTTCCACCACCGCAACCTTCTGTACATGCGAGATCCCATCTTGGGGCCTTTTTCGGTAGTCTTCCGTAGGGGGAATAGATCGCGGAGGGCTTCTACATCAACACCATTACCTCTCCGATGAAGTGTGAGTAGTTTACCATAGACCTTCGGGTCAATAGTTATTAGCTAGATGGATTCTTCTCCCTCTTGGATTCTCAATACAAGTTCTCCTCGATGTTCTTGGAGATCTATTCGATGTAATATTCTTTTGCGGTGTGTCTGGCGAGATCTGATGAATTGTTGATTTATGATCAAGATTATCTATGAATATTATTTGGTTCTTCTCTGAATTCTTATATGCATGATTTGATATCTTTGCAAGTCTCTTTGAATTATCGGTTTAGTTTGGCCTACTAGATTGATCTTTCTTGCCATGAGAGAAGTGCTTAGCTTTGGGTTCAATCTTGCGTGTCCTTTCCCAGTGACAGTTGGGGAAGCAAGGCACGTATTGTATTGTTGCCATCGAGGATAATAAGATGGGGTTTTCATCATATTGTTTGAGTTAATTCCTCTATATCATCTCATCTTGCTTAATGCCTTACTCCATTCTTATGAACTTAATACTCTAGATGCATGCTAGATAGCGGTCGATGCAAGCAAGAGTCGGCCTAGTTGACACGGACTTGATGCCTATGTTGATGATCATTGCCTTAGATGTCATCATAATTATGCGCTTTTCTATTAATTGCTTGGTAGTAATTTGTTCACCCACCATAATACATGCTATCTCGAGAGAAGCCACTAGTGAAACCTATGGCCCCCGGATCTGTTTTCCATATTATTTAATCTCGTTTACATCCTGCTAGTTTCCGATCTTTTATTTTGCAATCTTTACTTTCCAATCTATACATAAAAATACCAAAAATATTACTTTACTATCTCTATCAAATCTCACTTTTTCGAGTGACTGTGAAGGGATTGACAACCCCTTTATCGAGTTTGTTGCAATTTCTTGATAGTTTGTGCAGCTATTCGGTGACTTGTGCATCGTCTCCTACTGGATTGATACCTTGGTTCTCAAAAATTGAGGGAAATACTTAGGCTACTTTGCTGCATCACCCTTTCCTCTTCAAGGGAAAAACAACTCAAGCTCAAGAGTAGCCAGAAGGATTTCTAGCACCGTTGTCGGGGAGATTTTCATCAAGTCAAGCCATACCAAGTACCCATCATAAACTCTTCTACCTTGCATTACATTATTTGCCATTCGCCTCTCATTTTCCTCTCCCCACTTCTAAAATGATTTTCGAAAACCTTTGCCTTTTCTTCTCCCCTCTTCTGTTCGTCTCTTTCCGCTTGCGTCTTGTGCGTTCATGTGTTAGATCGTTTGTCTCGCCCTCATGGCTAGTCCTCCTATCATTGTTAGTACTCCTGATAACGAAGTTATCAATTTTAAACAAAGGGAGGGAGAAAACCTAAAAGATGCTTGGTATAGAATTTGCAATGCTCAAAATAGATCTACTAGAAAGCAATATAATTCCGTTCTTCTTCGTAATTTTTATGTAGGCATTACTCCTTGTAATAGATATGTTCTTGATACCATTACTGGAGGGAATTTCTTGGGAAGCCATACTTTTGATTCTTATAATGCCATGATAGATTTGTTAGGC
This sequence comes from Triticum dicoccoides, assembly GCF_002162155.2. Lineage (NCBI taxonomy): Eukaryota > Viridiplantae > Streptophyta > Magnoliopsida > Poales > Poaceae > Triticum > Triticum dicoccoides. Next base: position 316,415,987 of record NC_041383.1, on the reverse strand, counting down.
CCACCACCTCTTTTGGTCAATGGAACCATTTTAACCTTGGAACATGTGATGCAAAGACTTGATATTATTGAAATTAAAATTGCTAGTGTAGAGTTAATAGAAAATTTGGATAAAAAGATTCATAATCAAATTACTCAATATGGATCTAAGGTAGGAGTCACTCTAAAGAATCTTATGGAAAAAGAACCCATAGTTAATGAAAAGATAGATCAAGATTCTATAGAATTGATAAACTCGAACATATTCTTACCAACTGGGGTTCTACATTTTCAAACGTTAAAAATACCTCGAATACTCCTCCCGCCAAAGTTGCAAAGTTTATCTACGTTCCTAAGAACAAGGGTGAATCTCTAGTAAGGAAAATGAAGATCTCAAATCAATAAGTGTTCACCATAATTTTTTCGATATCATAAAGGAACCTTTTGCCACAAATGAATTTCTTGATTTCTTTCCTAGGAGTTTGATCATTGACAAAACCAAAGAACCTCCTAAGGGTTATGTGTGTTCAATTGAAGAATTGCATACCAAAGATGGAACACCTAGATTTATTCTTGTTTTTATGCCTAGCTAGGGGCGTTAAATGATAGCGCTTGTTGGGAGGCAACCCAATATTATTTTTGTTCTTTGCTTTTTGCTCCTCTTTAGTAATAAATAATTCATCCAGATTCTGTTTAGATGTGGTTTCTATTTGTGCCAAGTAGAACCTTTGGGGAGACTTGGGTGAAATCTTTGCGATCTTGCTGTAAAAAACAGAAACTTTTGCGCTCACGAGAATAGCTGTGATTTTTTTACAAAAGAGTGATTTTAGGTTGATTGTTTTTGCAGAAGATTAATAGATAAATTCCTCATGTCCACCAATTTATATAAGAATTTTTTGAGTTGTAGAAGTATTCGAAAGTTACAGATTACTACAGACTGTTCTGTTTTTGACAGATTCTGTTTTTCGCGTGTTGTTTGCTTATTTTGATGAATCTATGAGTAGTATCGGGGGGTATGAACCATACAGAAGTTGGAATACAGTTGTTTTAACACCAATATAAATAAATAATGGGATCATTATAGTACCTTAAAGTGGTGGTTTATTTTCTTATATTAACCGAGCTCATGAGATTTTCTGTTGAAGTTTTGTGTTGTGAAGTTTTCAAGTTTTGGGTAAGGATATAATGGATTTTGGAATAAGGAGTGGCAAGGGCCTAAGCTTGGGGATTCCCAAGGCACCTCAAGGTAAAATTCAAGGACAAGCAAAAGCCTAAGCTTGGGGATGCCCCGAAAGGCATCCCCTCTTTTGTCTTTGTTTACCGGTAACTTTACTCGAGGCTATATTTTTATTTACCACATGATATATGTTTTGCTTGGAGCATCTTGTATGATTTGAGTCTTTGCTTTTTAGTTTACCACAATCATCCTTGCTGTACACACCTTTTGGGAGAGACATGCATGAATCGGGATTTATTAGAATGCTCTAGTGCTTCACTTATATCTTTTTAGAGCACGGCGGTGGTTTTGTTTTATAGAAATTGTTGAACTCTCATGCTTCAATTATATTATTTTGAGAGTCTTTTAGAACATCATGGTAATTTGCTTTGGTTATAAAACTAGTCCTAAGATGATAGGCATCTAAGATGGATATATGAAAAACTTTCATATAAAGTGCATTGAATACTATGAGAAGTTTGATTCTTTATGATTGTTTTGAGATATGAAGATGGTGATATTAGATTCATGCTAGTAGAGTAATTGTGAATTTGAGAAATACTTGTGTTGAGGTTTGTGAGTCACGTAGCATGAACGTATGGTAACTGTTGTGTAACAAATTTGAAGCATGAGGTATCTCTTTGATTGTCTTCCTTATGTGTGGAGGTCGGGATTGCGCGATGGTAAACTCCTACCAACCATTCCCCTAGGAGCATGCGCTTAGTGCTTGGTTTTGATGAATTGTAGATTTTTGCAATAAGTATGTGAGTTCTTTATGACTAATGTTGAGTCCATGGATTATACGCACTCTCACCCTTCCACCATTGCTAGCCTCTCTAGTACCGCACAACTTTTGCTGGTACCATAAACCCACCATTTACTTTCCTCAAAACAGCCACCATACCTACCTATTATGGCATTTCCATAGCCATGCCGACATATATTGCCATGCAACGTTCCACCATTTCGTTTATTATGACACGCTCCATCATTGTCATATTGCTTGTCATGATCATGTAGTTGACATAGTATTTATGGCAAAGCCACCATTCTTAATTTTTCATACATGTCACTCTTGATTCATTGCACATCCCGGTACACCGTGGAGGCATTCATATAGAGTCATATTTTGTTCTAAGTATCGAGTTGTAATTCTTGAGTTCTAAATAAATAGAAGTGTGATGATCATCATTATTAGAGCATTGTCCTGTGTGAGGAAATAAAAAAAGAGGCCAACGAAGCCAATGAAAAAAAAGAGGCCAACTAAGCCAAACAAAAAAATGAGAGAAAAAGAGAGAAGGGGAAATGCTACTATCCTTTTTCCACACTTGTGCTTCAAAGTAGCACCATGATCTTCACGATAGAGAGTCTCTTATTTTGTCACTTTCATATACTAGTGGGAAATTTCATTATAGAACTTGGCTTGTATATTACAATGATGGGCTTCCTAAAAATGCCCTAGGTCTTCGTGAGCAAGCAAGTTGGATGCACCCCCACTTAGTTTCCTTTTGAGCTTTCATACATTAATAGCTCCTTACTCACTCACATTGATATCTATTGATGGGCATCTCCATAGCCCATTAATACGCCTAGTTGATGTAAGACCATCTTCCTCTTTTTGTCTTCTCCACAACCACCATTCTATTCCACCTATAGTGATATCTCCATGGCTCGCGCTCATGTAGTGCGTGAAAGTTGAAAAAGTTTGAGAATACTAAAGTATGAAACAATTGCTTGGCTGAAACTAGGATTGTGCATGATTTGAATATTTTGTGTGACGAAGATGGAGCATATGCAAACAATATGATTTTGTAGGGATCAACTTTCTTAGGCCATGTTATTTTGAGAAGACATGATTGCTCTGTTAGTATGCTTGAAGTATTATTATTTTTATGTCAATATTAAACTTTTGTCCTGAATCTTTCGGATCTGCACATTCATGCCACAATAAAGAATATTACATTGATAAATATGTTAGGTAGGATTCCACATCAAAAATTATGTTTTTATCATTTACCTACTCGAGGACGAGCAGGAATTAAGCTTGGGAATGCTTGATAAGTCTCCAACGTATCTATAATTTTTGATTGTTCCATGCTATTATATTATCTGTTTTGGATGTTTAATGGGCTTTAATATACTGTTTTATATTATTTTTGGGACTAATCTATTAACCGAGGGCCTAGTGCCAGTTTCTGTTCTTTTTTCCTATTTTAGAGTCTTGCAGAAAAGAAATACCAAATGGAGTCCAAACCGAAAGCAAACTAGAAGACTTGGAGATGAAGTCGGAGACGTAATGAGGAGGCGACGAGGCAGGAGGGCGCGCCCAAGGGGGTAGGCGCGCCCCCACCCTCGTGGGCCCCTCGTAGCTCCACCGACCTAGTTCTTTAGCCTATATATACTATTATACCCTAAAAACATCAGGGGGAGACACGAAACCCCTTTTCCACCACCGGAACCTTCTGTACCCATGAGATCCCATCTTATGGCCTTTTCCAACGATCTGCTTGGGGGGGGGGGAATTGATCACGGAGGGCTTTTACATTAACACCATTACCTCTCCGATGAAGAGTGAGTAGTTTACCATAGACCTTCGGGTCCATAGTTATTATCTAGATGGCTACTTCTCTCTCTTTGATTCTCAATACAAAGTTCTCCTCGATGTTCTTGGGGATCAATTCTATGTAATATTCTTTTGTGGATTGTTTGCCAAGATCCGATGAATTGTAGATTTATGATCAAGATTATCTAGGAATATTATTTGGTTCTTCTCTGAATTCTTATATGCATGATTTGATATCTTTGCAAATCTCTTCGAATTATCGGTTTAGTTTGGCCTACTAGATTGATCTTTATTGCCATGAGAGAAGTGCTTAGCTTTCGTTTCAATCTTGCGGTGTCCTTTCCCAATGATAGTAGGGTAGAAAGGCATGTATTGTATTGTTGCCATCGAGGATAATAAGATGGGGTTTTCATCATATTGCTTGAGTAAATTCCTCTACATCATGTCGTCTTGCTTAATGTGTTACTCTGTTCTTATGAGCTTAATACTCTAGATGCATGCTAGATAGTAGTCGGTGTGTGGAGTAATAGTAGTAGATGCAGGCAGGAGTGGGTCTACTTGACATAGACATGATGCCTATGTTCATGATCATTGCGTTGGATGTCATCGTAATTATGCGCTTTTCTATCAATTGCTCGGCAGTAATTTGTTGACCCACCGGAATACATGCTACCTCGAGAGAAGCCACTAGTGAGACCTATGGCCCTCGGGTCTCTTCTCCATATTATTTAATCTCGTTTACATCTTGCTAGTTTCCGATCTATTATTTTGCAATCTTTACTTTCCAATCTATACATCAAAATACCAAAAATATTACTTTACTATCTATGTCAGATCTCACTTTTGCGAGTGACCATGAAGGGATTAACGACCCCTTTACCATGTTGGTTGCAAGTTCTTCATGTTTGTGCAGGTATTCGATGACTTGTGCGTCGTCTCCTACCGGATTAATACCTTGGTTCTCAAAAATTGAGGGAAATACTTACGCTACTTTGTGGCATCACCCTTTCCTCTTCAAGGGAAAACCGACGCAAGCTCAAGAGGTAGCACACCTTGGCTCCGGGATGACATCTTGCTGGAGAGGAGGAGGAGGCACGCCTTGAGCTACGTTGCCCGCCTGGGGCTGCAGGGGAGGCAATGAATGGGACAGAGCAGGAGCCTCTCCAGCAGCACTGACGAGCTCAGCGATGCGGTCCAGCCAATCCTCGTAGAGGTCGTCGGCCGGATGGTAGCGCAGAAGCTCACGCACAATGAGCAGCGCCGACTGCGCGGTCACTGGCCTGCGACGGGCGTGGGAGGACGAAGCAGCGGCCGGGGTCAGTGACGGAGTGGCAGTGTTGCCGTCGCGTCGCATGGAGGGCGGCAGCAATGAATCCTGATGTACATGGGCTGCGGGGCCAGTGGCAGCATTGTCCATGGGCGACGGGGAGCGGCGAGGAGCACCATTGCCCACGGGTGCCGTCTGAGCAACGCGCGCGGCGAGGGCTACCTGACGCCTGGCACGAACTCGATGAGCATCTGCACTAGGAACAGTGGAGCTGGGGTGAAACAACTGACGAATGAGAGGCTTCGACATGCCCCCTACCTGGCGTGACAAATGTCGAATTCCGGGCTCCGTAGACCCAAGAAAGGTTCGAACACATGGGCGTGTGCGAAGAACTCAACCTGTGAAGCCGATCGATCCGCTGCTCTCACAACCCAGCTCGATGAACAAGAAGGAGAAAGTCACTACAATTTACCCAGGTTTGGGCCACCTTGTGGTGTAATACCCTACTCCTGCTTTGTGGTGGATTAGCCTAGCGAGGGGATGAGGACGAACTAGTACAAGTGGAAGAACAGCCTCAGGAGGGGTGTTCTTGTGATGACCTATTGGGGGTTCGGTGAGCTGATCACCCGATGCTTTCTACGGTGGTGGCTAGGCTATATTTATAGTGGCCTTGGTCCTCTTCCTCCAAAACATAGGCGGGAAGGGATCCCACAACGACCAAATTTGAAAGGGGACAAGAAGTACATATGATCCTGATGAAAGGTGGTCTTCGCCTGCAAAGCTTCTGATCGTGACGTCATGGTGGGCTCAATGATGACATCCATCTTGCCATTCTAGCAGTCCCGGTCTTGTTGCACGCAAATGGCAACCTTTGGTTGATTCCTTGGGACTCCACACCTGCGCTTGCCTCCTTTGCACCAAAGAGGGAACCTGCCTCTCTGCGCCTGCTGGCGCGTGCCTGGCCTTGGTCATCATGGCTGATGTCATTTCAGCCTTGAGAGGCCGGGTCTTGAATAGAAATCTCCGCTCCGTCATGAGGCCATTTGAGGAGCCCGCTCCCTCATCAGGTCTTGATGTCGCCCCCCTCGCGAGGCTTGGCCCCACGCGAGGGTCTTGTCTTGTCGTTTGTGAAGATGGGTCGTACCAGGTCATTGATGGAGCCACGCAATGGGCTGCAGGAAGGCAGGTCTAGGTACCTTGGTTTCCAGAATGCCGATATGGTCATCTACACCAAATCAACAATTTTGCCCCTGAGCACCGGATTAGGTTCGGCAACCTAGAGTACATCACGGACGCTCGAGGCGATCTGGTCTTCACCAGATTTGCGGCCTCACCGGGTACCCCTATGGGCCTTACGGTACCTGCTTCATAGCTTTCTCCCGATCCGATCTATGGATCGGCCCCAATATCGGTGTCAAAACCAGCAGACCTCGGGTTGGGGGTCCCGAACTTTGCATCTAAGGCTAATGGTAACAGGAGGCGGGGGACATGATGTTTACCCAGGTTCGGGCCATCTCTATGGAGGTAATACCCTACTTCTTGCTTGATTGATCTTGATGATATGAATATTACAAGAGTTGATCTACCACGAGATCATAGATGCTAAACCCTAGAAGCTGGCCTATGATTATGATTGTTGTTGTCCTACGGACTAAACCCTCCGGTTTATATAGACACCAGAGGGAGCTAGGGTTACATAGAGTTGGTTACAGAGAAGGGAATCTACATGTTCGAATTGCCAAGCTTGCCTTCCACGCAGAGGATAGTCCCACCCGGACACGGGAAGAAGTCTTCAATCTTGTATCTTCATAGTTCATTAGTCTGGCATAAGCATATAGTCCGGCTGTCTAAGGACCTCCTAATCCAGGACTCCCTCAGTAGCCCCTGAACTAAGCTTCAATGACGATGAGTCTGGCCTGCAGATTGTCTTCGGCATTGCAAGGCGGGTTCCTTCTCCGAATACTCCAACGTAGATCTTGAACACAAGAATCGTGTCTGGCTCTGCAAATCAAATTCCACATACCACCGTAGAGAGTACAATATTCCACGAGTCTAATCAGCTGACAACTTTTCCATAGTGTGACATCACGCCGTGGCCCAGTCATTATTCGAACCGTTTCTCAACCTGCGACTACACATATTGCGAGGCGGTTTTATTGGCACGTCTTGTCGAAGCAGGTAACCCAACCGCGCCATTAGCACGACGCTTGGGAAATAAGTGAGTTTCTAGGGCAAGTGGGGAGGCGCATGATTTCTGCTGCCTTTATAAAGAAACAATGATTCCCCTTTTTCACCCCACGCCTTCTTCTTCTTCCACCTATTCTCTTTCGCTCGAGCTCCAGCGCCCAAGCATTCGCCTTCCCCGCCCACAAAGGCATTCCGAGAATGTCCGGATCCAGAGCTGGAGGCAAGTGTATGGCCTCTACCGTCCAGGAGAAGGATATTAAGAAACTTCGAGAGGCCGGGTATCTGGCCAAGAAGATCGGCCACCGTCTTCTGACGGCAAGACAAACCAACCCTACTCGGGAACCCCACGACAGGGTTGTATTCCTCCCTAACTTTGTCCGCGGGCTAGTGTTTCCCCTCCACCCATTCGTTCCCGGCCTTATGTATTACTATGGGATCGATTTTAATGATCTATCCCCCAATTCCTTCCTCAACATATCGACATTCATTGTCGTGTGCGAGGCCTTCCTCCGCATCTCTCCACACTTCGGAATATGGCTGAAGATTTTCAATGTGAAGCCCAAGGTTGTGAACGACGAGCACGTCGAGTGCGGAGGAGCCATGGTGACCAAGATGCCCAACGTCACATGGCCGTCAAGTACCTTCAATGATTCCGTCAAAGGGTGGCAACAACAGTGGTTCTATGTCACTGAGCCACGCGGCACAAAATGGGCCACGGCTCCCGAATTCCGATCCGGAGCTCCATTGCGGCTTACATCCTGGCCCAAGAAGGGCTTGAACTGGTCTTCACGAGACGAGATGATGGTGCTCCAGGCGCGTATCAAGGGTATGGAAGACAAGAACATCAAACTTGTCGACGTAGTCTAGGTGATGTTAGTTCTCCGGACTCTTCCTTGTCAGCGCAGGGCTTGCAATTTATGGGAACTCGACCCGGCCAAGCACCAGACCCTACTAGAGTTCTTTGACTCATTGCACGAAGACATCTGGAAGGTGCTCTTTAAGTCCAGCAAATCGTGGCCAGACTCAGCCAAGGACCGTGGGTACCAGTTGTCCCGACCCATGAGTTCGGTAAGTCTTCGTATGTTGGCGAGTCATATGCTTTATCATCATACCCCAAGGGAAACACTTAATGTATTTTCCAACAACTCTCCTAGGGATGGACGAAGAACATAGAGCGGATCTACTGCCCAGCCCCGCTACTAGAAGAACAAGCCAGCCCGCTTCTGATGAAGATGCTAGTCCCGGTGCCTTACAAGGCGCCGAAGAAGAAGGCCAAGAAAGAGGCCAAAGAGACCAGGGGCGGCCTTCATCGCCAGGGTACTTTGGACATAGTGTCCGAAGACACCGAGGCCCGCTCTTCCTCCAAAGAGGATGAGGAAGAGGAGGAAAGCCGACCCCCCCCCCAGCGAGGGGGAGAAATAAAAGTACAGCCTCCACACACTTGGTGGCCGAATCGCCTAAGAAGGGAAACCCCACCTTTCTGAATGAATCCACCACCGCCACCGATAGCAGCCAAGGGTGGGATCCCAGGGTCCAGACCCTGGTTAAATCGTGAGTATATAAAACCCGGACATGTTTGTATATCCAGACTCACTATCGTATAGCGTTAACGCATTGAGTGACGCCTTTTTTGCAATCCAGCCAGGTCCCTTGCCGAGTAATGCTCATCAGAGGATTCACTAAGATCGGACGCTATGGACAGCGGGGCTCCCCTAATGGCCCCCTCCCCCAAACATGTGGATGACACAGAGGTATCGTCCCAAAGGGACCCAGGCCAAGGAGCTGGGGGGACCGGCAAGGCGGCGCTAGAGGGTTGAACCTCGGTGGCCGAACACACGAGGGAAAAGGCCCCCATGGACACCGACGGCGGGGGCTATCTTAAATTCGGCACCCAGCCGGACAAAGTTCCCAAGACCAACACGACTCCGGAATTAGGCGGGCAACCTCCCTCAATAGAAGGGGGTGCGCCTGCTCCACCGGCATCCTCTGCCCAACCAGAGGTGCCGGATACCTTATCAGCAGCGCTGAAGAACGCTTCCATCATTGAAGAACACTGTGTCCTTATGGGTGCGGTGATTGAGAAGATTCAGTCTGCCTAAAACAGGCTGACTGAAGCCTGCATCAGCCTTATAACGGGCTTTGAGGTATGTCATGAGGTTTTAAAGAGTGTCATAGTACAGATAGTAGCCCCTGATACACTATTCGGTGTTCGGAAGGAAAAGCCAGACAGAGGATCGAATATATGTTCGCAGGAGACTTACCTGGTAGTACCTCTCCCTCTTTTTTCTTAAGAGGGCGTCTGTAGTGACTGCCACCTCTCATACTGCGGAAGTCCCCAGACTGAAGCAGAGTCTGGAGCGGGCCGAAGAAGAGCTCGGCCAAGTAAAGAAGCAGCTGAAGGATAACCAAGGTATGCAAAAAACCTTGTTTGCGTTTCGTACGAATGAATAATTGAGTATGACAAAAAAAATTCATGATGTGCTCTAGGAGCGACGGCCGAAGTCGAGGCTCTTAGGAAGGTAGTGGCTGAGGCCGAGAAGAAGGCGTCCAAAGAGCAGGCCCTTCATGAAAAGCACGAGGCCAGGGTTATCGAACATCAGCAAGAGCTTCAAGAGGCCGTGAAGAAGTGCGAGACCTTGGAGCAGAGTTTAACGGAGAAAGAATCCAAACTCACCAAGTGTAACACCCACGATGCGGCTATATCTGCCACGTGTCGAAGCACGACTTAGAGGCATAACCGCATTGTGGTTTTGTCACAAGAAGGGTCATCTTCACACAATCCCATGTAATGAACAAGACTGGGATAAAGAGTTGGCTTACAATCGCCACTTCACACAATGAACATAAATAAATCATACATCATTCAGAGTACACACATAGTCCGACTACGGACGAAGCCAAAAGAAAAGAAGATAACCCAACTGCTAGATCCCCGAACGTCCCAACTGGGCTCCACTACTGATCAACATGAAACGATACATAGCAACGACCAAGGTCTTCGTTGAGCTCCCATCTGAGCTCGGTTGCATCACCTGCACTGGTATCGTCGGCACCTGCAACTGTTGTGATAGTATCTGGTGAGTCACGAGGACTCAACAATCTCAAAACCCGCGAGATCAATACTATTTAAGCTTATGGGTAGGAAGGGGTAAAGTGGCGAGGTTGCAGCAGCGACTAAGGATATATGGTGGCTAACATACGCAAATAAGAGCGAGAAGAGAGCAAAAGGAACGGTCATGAACTAGCAATGATCAAGAAGTGATCCTGAACTCCTAGTTACGTCAAACATAACCCAAAACCATGTTCACTTCCCGGACTCCGCCGAAAAGAGACAATCACGGCTACACACATGGTTGATGTGTTTTAATTCGGATCTGGTGTCAAGTTATCTACAACCGGACATTAACAAATTCCCATCTGCCTCATAACCGCGGGCACGGCTTTCGAAAGATAATATACCCTGCAGGGGTGTCCCAACTTAGCCCATCACAAGCTCTGACGGTCAACGAAGGATATACCTTCTCCCGGGAAGACCCAATCAGCCTCGGAATCCTAGTTCGCAAGACATTTCGATAATGGTAAAACAAGACCAGCAAAGCCACCCGATGTGCCGACAAATCCCGATAGGAGCTGCACATATCTCGTTCTCAGGGCAACACCGGATGAGACTAGCTACGAGTAAAACCAGCCCGCAAGTTTCCCCGAGGTGGCCCCGCAGTCTACTCAATTCGGACCAACACTCGAAGGAGCACTGGCCCCGGGGGGGGTTAAAATAAAGATGACCCTTGAGTCTGCAGAACCCAAGGGAAAAAGGCTTAGGTAGGCAAATGGTAAAACCAAGGTTGGGCCTTGCTGGAGGAGTTTTATTCAAAGCGAACTGTCAAGGGGGTCCCATAAATCACCCAACCGCGTAAGGAACGCAAAATCCGGGAACATAATACCGATATGACGGAAACTAAGGCGGCAACAGTGGAACAAAACACCAGGCATAAGGCCGAGTCTTCCACCTTTTACCAAGTATATAGATGCATTAATTAAATATGAGATATTGTGATATCCCAAAATAATCCTGTCCATCATGGAGCAATCTTCAACTTCACCTGCAACTAACAACGCTATAAGAGGGGTTGAGCAAAGCGGTAACATAGCCAAGCAACAGTTTGCTAGGAAGGGTGAAAAAGGTTAGAGGCTGACATGGCAATATGGGAGGCATGGTAAACAAGTGATAGGTAGCGCAGCATAGTGATAGAACGGAGCAACTAGCAAGCAAAGATAGAAGTGATATCGAGGGTAATAGTCATCTTGCCTGAAATCCCGCAAGGAAGAATAACGAGTCCATGAAGAAGACAAACGAACGTAGTTGAACGAATCCTCACAACTCCGGAACGAAACCGAAGCTAAAAGAAGCAAACCAGAAAGAAGCAAACAACATGGTAAACACACAAGCATAATCATGGCATGATGCACAACCAAATATGATGCATGTCCGGTTTAATGAGGCATGGCATGGCAAGGTAAAGCAAACAACACTACAATTTAAGTGGAGCTCAATATGCAACGAGTTGCATATTGACAAAACACCACATCAATTATTTAGTTCTCTCTCGGTTATGTGCCCAACAATATTAAATGTTATTAAACATGGCAAGGGGGTGAAGCATAAACAAACTAACTATTTAGGCAAGTTTAAGTGAGGCCGGAAACAACAAACAACAATTCCGAAAAATCCCCATATGTCATTTAGCAATTTAATGCAAACACAATTTTAAGCATTTAAAAGTTGTTATCATGATGCGAATGACATATGCATGTTTTAAGCAATTTTATGAAAATGTTGACATGAGCAAGATACGAGGCATTTGTCGCCATGGTGGAAGGAAAAAGGTGCCACGGCGGTGAAACGGAAATGGTGCCACGGCGACATTCCGATGATCCGACAACTCGTCGAGATGTCGGTGCAAAAGAAAGTGTGGACGTGAGCGAGTCATGCAAGATGTTGGGGTGATCCCGGCTACCGGGTTCCCACGGGATGGTGGCATGGCAAAAGAGGGGCATCGCAAGGACGATTCGATCACGGTGCAAACATATGGTACATCTCATACAACAAAGCATTCGTTCACGGGCGTCGTCTTGGCGGTTATACCTTCGAAGCGTGCGTTTTGGGGCGGATCGAGTTCAAAGCGGTGTAGAGGAAGTAGGCGTTCACGGGACATCGTGGAAGTAGTCGTTCATGGCGACGGTAGTGGTACTCGCGATCTTGGCGACAGTAGTGGTACATCTCGTAGTGGAAGTAGTTGTTCATGTTCCGTAGATGTACATGTCGCTGTAGTCGTTAACAGGGCCCAACACAGGGTCTTGGTGAAACCAGGGTGCATCTTGGCGGTCTCGTCTCAGTCTTCAAACCAAATGAAGCAAGGCAAAAGAGTCGGTGCGGTGGTGGTCGGCAGGTGCACGAAGGGGAAGCAGGAGCAGAGGTGTGGCGGAGCTCGGGACGCCATGGCAGCAGAATCTCGGGGCCGAGGACGAGGTCGAGCAGAAGGTAGGGAGGCTACGGGCTCCTCTGGGCGCAGACGAAGACGGCGGCAGGCACGAGGAGAAGACAAGGGGCCGCTGAACGAGCTTGAGGGCGACGGAGGGCCGCCGGAGTTGTCCAAGATCGGGGACGAGCTCCTGGCTTGCAAAGGGAGCGAGGAGCGTGGGGCAGCAGCCAGCAGCGGCTCCGGTGGCCGACGGACGGGGCTCCAGGAGAGGTGGAGAAGGGCGGCGAGGGGCTCCTGAAACTGCTACTAGTGGCGCTCGTGGCCATGGGACGCGGAATCCGGGGTCGAAGGCGAGGCGCAGTGGAGGACCTGCAAGGCGGGAGAAAGCGGAGGATGGAGCAGGTCCGGCGAGGTGGAGGCGCAGTGCGGTGGAGCACGGCGTGGCGATGCAGTGGGGCAACGGGGAGGTCCTGGTGGCACGGCACCAAGGGCGGCGAGGAGATGGTCGGGTGCAGGGAGATGGGGATCGAGGGGAGCGGCCGCGGTAGCGAGGGAGGTGACGGTGCTGAGGGGAAACGAGGGGGAGAGATTGGATCGGGGGACTCGGGGCTAGGGTTAACAGCGGGCACCGCGGCTGGGCCTTGGGCCATGGAGGAGCTGGGCTGCAGATGGGCCTAGATGGCCTGCTAGGCTCGCACTCTCTCCCTTCTCTTATTTTCCTTAGCATAAAAAATATTAGAGAGAAGAAAAAAAGGAGAGAGGGTTCGGGAAAGAATTTGCGCATGGGGATAATTTTCCCGGACACACAAAAATATGCTCGTTCCAAGAAAAATAGAAAGGCCATGATTGAAAGATTTAAATTCAAACTCATTTGAATTTAATTCAAATGGGTTTGAACTAGGACTCGATAAAAGGAAGGTCAAAAAATGTTCGGATTTTTGATGGATCTCATGATGAAATAAATTATGGGCAAGGTTGGAGACCAGACTTGAAGCAGAAAAGGAACGAAATTATTTTGCAAGTGTGTTTATGGGTGATTCCAAATAATGGAATATTTTATAATAGCTCCCTAATATTGGAGGATATGTTATAAAGAGAAATCACCATGTGAATCCCTCGATTTAAATGGATCGAAAAATCCATACAATTTATTTAAAAGAGTTATAAGAATTAATGACATGATGGCATGATGCAATGCAAAAGATGCAACAAACAAAACAAATAACACGACGGAACTCGGAGTAGCTGGAAGTCTTCTGGAGCGTCGGTCTCGGGGCGTTACAACACTCCACCACTACAAGAGGATCTCGTCCCGAGATCTAGGATGGCACCGAAGAGAAACGGAAGAGGAAGAGAGGAGGTAAAACTAAGTTGCTACTTCGACCAATGAGTGAAACCGAAGAACCTTGTGGGGTTGAAAAGTTGAAAGAGAGAACACAACGGAGTAGAGCACTGCGTTAGAGAATAGAAAGTAGGAACACCATGTGAACCTTGGAGGTTGCAAGGCAATGAATGACGAGTACAATGGATAAGAAGGAATTGGAACCACTCCGGTTGAAACAAGATAAACAAGGAACAAGGACGATCAAATTCGGACATCACTCTGGTTAAATGGATAAGCAAGAAAAGAACATGATCCTCACAATTCGAGATGATGAGTGAAGAGAGCAACATTACCATGCCTCCGGAAGAAAGAATAGAAGATAGATCATTGGAATAAAGGAATGGAGAAGAAAATGCCAACTTTTGCCACAAATGAGCTTGGAAAGCACCCTTCCAAGAAGGCTTTAATGGAGTTGTTGGAAAAAATCCAAAAACAAAATGAATAAGCTTGTAGTGGGCTTATGGAAAACTTCTCAAAATTGAGGTGAAATTCTGCCACTAACAAAAAACAATTGCTTGCTTGAGATCAACGAAGAGATGAAAAACCTCTTTTGCTAAGAGGATAGGAGAAAACTTGGATCATTTATAAGCACCACAGTACAACATTCCTAATGGAAGGCTTTAGGTGAAATCTATACCAAGATAGCTCCAACGAAGAGATTGATGGATTTAAAATACCTCGTTCTTGACAACATGTGAATCATGATAACACCGTCTCAAAAGATAAGGTAGAAAGAATTGCACTTTGAAATGCAAGAAGAAGAATACTTGAACTCCTCAGGAAAAAAACATGTGTCGAGCACCATGTTTATTTTTGAGTATAGCTTGGCGGATGTTAACTTCTAGAGAAATCTTGAAGAACAATTCGAGTATGAAAAGAATCCTTGGCGAACCACCATGTAGAGCCTCCATGAAGAACTCCGATAATAAAAGGATGATAGAAAGAAAGAGAAGTTGAAAACACAAGGTGAAGCCTTGCGATGATTTAGATGGATCTTCACGACGATATAATCGAGAGAACTTGGAACTCCAGAAAGAAAAGATGAATAACTTGGAACTGAGAATTACTTCCTGATGAACAAACTCCGGAAGAAGGAATTAATCACTTGGGTGAAACAAGAATAAGAATTATGTCATGCCTATCCTTCGCCGATTTAAATTGATGACAAGCAACGGATTTGGATACTACTTATTCTCGTAGATAGGATTAAGAGAGATATAGCGCAAGCTTGAGAAGGTGTTGATGGAACCACCGGTGGGATTTGGAAACAATGAATATTTGATATGATAACGAAGGAAGTGAAATCTTGAACGAACCACCGTAAGAATTGAAAATGAAAGTAGCAAAGGAACAATTCACCGGCAAGAATTGGAAAACGAATGAAGATACTTGAGGGGATTTAGATACATGAGAACGAAGAGATCATGAATTGATTAGAGGGTATTTGAACGATGCACCGGAAGAATTCAAGAACGAGAGTTGAAAGCTGAGAATGAATAATTCTGAGATGATTGGCTCCGTAGAATGAAACTGAAGAGACTCCTGAATTGCTCTGGATGGGTGAAAAGAATTCTCACAATCGAAAGCAATTATGAGAGGATGGCATCACGCTAGAACCATGAATCTTCAAGAGAGCGGACAAGATTTAAGAGAACCTCTTCTTCGGTCTTCACATGCTGAGAATGATGACGAGAACCACCATGAATTGTTGAGACACTCCATAATAAAGAATAGAAAGGTTGAATCAACGATGAAAGAATTTGAAAGATCTTGGAGAAGGACATACGACTGATGAAAATTCATTCTTAAGTCAAACTTGGAAATGAATTTGAGAATCGCTCCTGATAATTAGAAGAGTCAGGTAAGATCCTGGAAAAAAACCTGTGGGTTAGGGCCCACTAAAAGAAAACACCGTTGGAAGAGATTACTTGAAAGAGAGATTGCACCGGTTGAATTAAATGACTTGAATGAGATAATAATCTCCAAATAGCTTGAACTGATTAAGAATAGAAACTTGAATCTTCTGAGATAATCTTAAGCACTCCGGAGAAGAAATAGAGGAAGGTGAACAATTATGAGAGGCACCGGCATGGGATAGCATTTGAACGAGGATAAGGATATGATCAACACCGAAAGCTTGAGGTAAATCCACCGGAGAAGAAAAAAGAATGAAGGATGATGAACTTGAAGCTCCTGACCATCTTCATGATAATCACCGGGTAAGAACATTGGTTGAAAAGAATGGAGAAACTTCACATCCATAAGATGGATACTTTTTTAAGATATCGGAGTCCTTGAAAAAAAGGGTGGGAGGGCGGGAAAGCAAAGGCAACTTGGGATGAACGAAACAAACACCGTTGAGAAAACTTAGAATTGATCTTGCGGATGGGGAGAATGATGGGATCATCTCGAAAAGAAGCGCACCGGTTGGAAAAGAATTAACATGACGATCTCGATGATCAAGAAGGATTAGTATTCACATAGCAATATGAGAACACCGTTTAGGAAAGGTATGGATTCAACATTTGACTTCGAAGCAACTCGAATACCACAAATGAAACAAAACAAAGGATTTGGCTTGCAGAATAAGCCGGAACAAACATATGATAGTGATTCCGTCCGAAGTTTTCATGGTGGGGCCCACACGGGCTCGAGTGTACAGCACCATCATGTACAAGGCAGTGCACATGACATACGAAGTGTCCCCGAACCAGCATAGCCAAGGGTTCTTTAAGACACAACGAGACCACTGTAAAAACGACAGTGGAAAGGCGGACCACTAGACGTCGAACCCCAATCTCGTATCATGCATCTGTCGAAAAGATATTCTAGGAGCTACTTGAATTCCCACCTATAAAACTCCCGAAACTTTCTGGTTATGCAATCTGGTGTTGGGGATACAGGGAAGCAATATATGTCACCCAAAACTAACAATCCCTACATCCAAGCTGTATCCATCCGTCAACACATAACCAAGAAACCTACAGAAATCGTGTACCTCAACCTTCGAAAAGCATCCGTTATACGAGTTATGGCAATACTCCCGAACTCCCGCCCCAGTACTGGGTGGCGTCCAGGTTATCTCACCAACAACTGCATAAAAGAGATTTTCGATGCCGGCAAAACTCAGGTATTCCAGAACTGCAACGATAAAATTGTGACGACAACACCTTGGAGCTCAACTCCCCGGGTCAAAGCCACATAATAGACATGAGGCACCAAGAACAATGTTCTTGTCACAAAACCATCGGAACGATTCCAAGATACCCGCGTGATCCTAAAAAAAATAGTGAAATTTGAGGGGAGGAAAGACAAAACATCTACGTCAGGAGACCTCACCAGAGAGACGAAGGGACTGAGGAGTAAAAAGAATCCTACTCTCCGATATATATAATCCTAAGACTCAAAACAGTTTTGTTCTAGACTCAACAACGCCAGCAAACAATCAAGCAGGGGGCTCCTAAGTCCGGGATGGCTCTGATTACCAACTTGTAACACCCACGATGCGGCTATATCTCCCACGTGTCGAAGCACGACTTAGAGGCATAACCGCATTGTGGTTTTGTCGCAAGAAGGGTCATCTTCACACAATCCCATGTAATGAACAAGACTGGGATAAAGAGTTGGCTTACAATCGCCACTTCACACAATGGACATAAATAAATCATACATCATTCAGAGTACACACATAGTTCGACTACGGACGAAGCCAAAAGAAAATAAGATAACCCAACTGCTAGATCCCCGATCGTCCCAACTGGGCTACACTACTGATCAACATGAAACGATACATAGCAACGACCAAGGTCTTCGTTGAGCTCCCATCTGAGCTCGGTTGCATCACCTGCACTGGTATCATCGGCACCTGCACCTGTTGTGATAGTATCTGGTGAGTCACGAGGACTCAACAATCTCAAAACCCGCGAGATCAAGACTATTTAAGCTTATGGGTAGGAAGGGGTAAAGTGGTGAGGTTGCAGCAGCGACTAAGCATATATGGTGGCTAACATACGCAAATAAGAGCGAGAAGAGAGCAAAAGGAACGGTCGTGAACTAGCAATGATCAAGAAGTGATCCTGAACTCCTACTTACGTCAAACATAACCCAAAACCGTGTTCACTTCCCGGACTCCGCCGAAAAGAGACAATCACGGCTACACACACGGTTGATGCGTTTTAATTCGGATCTGGTGTCAAGTTATCTACAACCGGACATTAACAAATTCCCATCTGCCTCATAACCGCGGGCACGACTTTCAAAAGATAATATACCCTGCAGGGGTGTCCCAACTTAGCCCATCACAAGCTCTCACGGTCAACGAAGGATATACCTTCTCCCGGGGAAGACCCGATCAGCCTCGGAATCCCGGTTCGCAAGACATTTCGACAATGGTAAAACAAGACCAGCAAAGCCGCCCGATGTGCCGACAAATCCCGATAGGAGCTGCACATATCTCGTTCTCAGGGCAACACCGGATGAGACTAGCTACGAGTAAAACCAGCCCTCAAGTTTCCCCGAGGTGGCCCCGCAGTCTACTCAGTTTGGACCAACACTCGAAGGAGCACTGGCCTGGGGGGGGTTAAAATAAAGATGACCCTTGAGTCTGAAGAACCCAAGGGAAAAAGGCTTAGGTAGGCAAATGGTAAAACCAAGGTTGGGCCTTGCTGGAGGAGTTTTATTCAAAGAGAACTGTCAAGGGGGTCCCATAAATCACCCAACCGCGTAAGGAACGCAAAATCCGGGAACATAATACCGATATGACGGAAACTAAGGCGGCAAGAGTGGAACAAAACACCAGGCATAAGGCCGAGTCTTCCACCCTTTACCAAGTATATAGATGCATTAATTAAATAAGAGATATTGTGATATCCCAAAATAATCCTGTCCATCATGGAGCAATCTTCACTTCACCTGCAACTAACAACGCTATAAGAGGGGTTGAGCAAAGCGGTAACATAGCCAAGCAACGGTTTGCTAGGAAGGGTGAAAATGGTTAGAGGCTAACATGGAAATATGGGAGGCATGGTAAACAAGTGATAGGTAGCGCAGCATAGCGATAGAACGGAGCAACTAGCAAGCAAAGATAGAAGTGATATTGAGGGTAATAGTCATCTTGCCTGAAATCCCGCAAGGAAGAATAACGAGTCCATGAAGAAGACAAACGAACGTAGTCAAACGAATCCTCACAACTCCGGAACAAAACCGAAGCTAAAAGAAGCAAACCGGAAAGAAGCAAACAACATGGTAAACACACAAGCATAATCATGGCATGATGCACAACCAAATACGATGCATGTCCGGTTTAATGAGGCATGGCATGGCAAGGTAAAGCAAACAACACTACAATTTAAGTGGAGCTCAATATGCAACGAGTTGCATATTGACGAAACACCACATCAATTATTTAGTTCTCTCTCGGTTATGTGGCCAACAATATTAAATGTTATTAAACATGGCAAGGGGGTGAAGCATAAATAAACTAACTATTTAGGCAAGTTTAAGTGAGGCCGGAAACAACAAACAACAATTCCGGAAAATCCCCATACGTCATTTAGCAATTTAATGCAAACACAATTTTAAGCATTTAAAAGTTGTTATCATGATGCGGATGACATATGCAAGTTTTAAGCAATTTTATGAAAATGTTGACATGAGCAAGATACAAGGAATTTGTCGCCATGGCGGAAGGAAAAAGGTGCCACGGAAGTGAAACGGAAATGGTGCCACGGCAACATTCCGATGATCCGACAACTCGTCGAGATGTCGGTGCAAAAGAAAGTGTGGACGTGAGCGAGTCATGCAAGATGGTGGGGTGATCCCGGCTACCGGGTTCCCACGGGACGGTGGCATGGCAAAAGTGCGGCATCGCAAGGACGATTCGATCACGGTGCAAACATATGGTACATCTCATACAACAAAGCATTCGTTCACGGGCGTCGTCTCGGCGGTTATACCTTCGAAGCGTGCATTTTGGGGCGGATCGAGTTCAAAGCGGTGTAGAGGAAGTAGGCGTTCACGGGACATCGTGGAAGTAGTCGTTCGCGGCGACGGTAGTGGTACTCGCGATCTTGGCGACGGTAGTGGTACATCTCGTAGTGGAAGTAGTTGTTCATGTTCCGTAGATGTACATGTCGCTGTAGTCGTTAACAGGGCCCAACACAGGGTCTTGGCAAAACCAGGGTGCATCTTGGCGGTCTCGCCTCTGTATTCAAACCAAAACGAAGCAAGGCAAAAGACTCGTTGCGGTGGTGGTCGGCAGGTGCACGAAGGGGAAGCAGGAGCAGAGGTGTGGCGGAGCTCGGGACGCCATGGCAACAGAATCTCGGGGCCGAGGACGACGTCGAGCAAAAGGCAGGGAGGCTGCGGGCTCCTCTGGGCGCAGACGAAGACGGCGGCGGGCACGAGGAGAAGACAGGGGGCCGCTGAACGAGCTTGAGGGCGACGGAGGGCCGCCAGAGTTGGCCGAGCTTGGGGACGAGCTCCTGGCTTGCAAAGGGAGCAAGGAGCACGGGGCGGCAGCCAGCAGCGGCTCCGGTGGCCGACGGACGGGGCTCCAGGAGAGGTGGAGAAGGGTGGCGAGGGGCTCCTGAAACTGCTACTAGTGGCGCTCGTGGCCATGGGACACGGAATCCGAGGTCGAAGGCGAGGCGCAGTGGAGGACCTGCAAGGCGGGAGAAAGCGGAGGATGCAGCAGGTCCAGTGAGGTGGAGGCACAGTGCGGCGGAGCACGGCGTGGCGATGCAGGTGGGCAACGGGGAGGTCCTGGTGGTGCGGCACCAAGGGCGGCGAGGAGATGGTCGGGCGCAGGGAGATGGGGATCGAGGGGAGCGGCCGCAGTAGCGAGGGAGGTGACAGCGCTGACGAGAAACGAGGGGGAGATATTGGATCGGGGGACTCGGGGCTAGGGTTAACAGCGGGCACCGCGGCTGGGCCTTGGGCCATGGAGGAGCTGGGCTGCAGATGGGCCTAGATGGCCTGCTAGGGTCGCACTCTCTCCCTTCTCTTATTTTCCTTAGCAGAAAAAATATTAGAGAGAAGAAAAAAAGGAGAGAGGGTTCGGGAAAGAATTTGCGCATGGGGATAATTTTCTCGGACTCACAAAAATATGCTCGTTCCAAGAAAAATAGAAAGGCCATGATTGAAAGATTTAAATTCAAACTCATTTGAATTTAATTCAAATGGGTTTGAACTAGGACTCGATAAAAGGAAGGTCAAAAAATGTTTGGATTTTTTATGGAGCTCCGGAAAATGATGAAAGAAATAATGGGCAAGGTTGGAGACCAAACTTGAAGCACAAAATGAATGAAATTATTTTGCAAGTGTGTTTATGGGTGATTCCAAATAATGGAATATTTTATAATAGCTCCCTAATATTGGAGGATATGTTATAAAGAGAAATCACCATGTGAATCCCTCGATTTAAATGGATAGAAAAATCCATACAAATTATTTAAAAGAGTTATAAGAATTAATGACATGATGGCATGATGCAATGCAAAAGATGCAACAAACAAAACAAATCACACGACGAAACTCGGAGTAGCTGGAAGTCTTCTGGAGGGTCGGTCTCGGGGCGTTACACCAAGGCTCGTCAAGCCGCACATGATGCCTGGGGCGAAGCCCAGGGCACCGTTCAGGAAATCTAGGAGGCCAGAATGATCGCGACGGGTAAGGCTTTTTCTATGCAAAGCAAATATATGAAGGAAGAAATTCCTGTTACTAATTCGAATTTGGGTTTCTCTAGGGGTGTTTGTGGAACTGCCGCGCAGCGTATTTGAT
Source organism: Triticum dicoccoides (assembly GCF_002162155.2). Taxonomy (NCBI): domain Eukaryota; kingdom Viridiplantae; phylum Streptophyta; class Magnoliopsida; order Poales; family Poaceae; genus Triticum; species Triticum dicoccoides. The sequence continues at coordinate 316,394,133 of NC_041383.1, read as the reverse complement.
GCTACACAATTCTACCGAGCCGAAGAAGGGAGCTCTACGGAGAAGCTGTTCTGGTCGCAATATCTGGCGCCAGAGCATCTAGTGCCCTTTGTCGATCAACTAAAACAGCTGATCGAGCTGCATAGGGTGGCTGAACTAGCCATGAAGGATTTGATTATCCGGCTATGGCCCGCCGAGGCGATTCCCAGAAGCTACTTCGGGACCGTGAAGCGGCTTGTAAGTGCCTGCTAACGACTTGAAGTTATCAAGCGGTCGGTCTGTATGGGAGGTGCGCAAATGGCCTTCGCCCATGCCAAGGTGCACTGGGCGAAGATGGATGCCGTAAAGATGATGACCGAAGGACCGCCTGTGGGGAAGGAGCAACGCAAGCCTGAGTTATATTATGATAGTGTCCTGAAAGGTTCCCGCCTTGTAGCGGAGCAATGTGCCAAGGATATTATATTCCCATGTACATTCATGTTATCCTTTGTAATGTTGAACTAGGTCGTTTATATAATATAATGCCTGTTATTTGGAAAATTTTACCTCCTGTGCGGCCATTGTATATATTAATCCTGAGAGTTGGCCAATCGTCCTCTTTTGCCCCCACGTAGGAAGTACGGGGGTGTTCGGGATCAACCTGAACACTCCTTACCCCATTTTTTGGGTCCTTGAAGGAGGTGTTCAGCGCAACAAACCAGGCAATCGGACTATAAGGCTTTATCACCCTCACTTAGCCATAGGAGTTTGACAAAAGAAAGGTAGGCGCAGCCCCTGGTGTTCGAAGACCACACTAAGGGATCTATAAGCACCTGATCGGAAAAAAAACGATCCGTCACACACTGCATTAGTTATCGCATAATGCGGAAGAAATCCTTAAAGATTTTGTAACCTCTCGAATAGCTGACCGGCTCTCGCCCCATCACGACAGTCAGTTTTTGGCTTTCTCTACTGAGTTGCTCGTCTGGAAGAACCGGGACATAATCACAGTAGCTCTCCCTTTACTACCCTAGCCGATATAGCGGAACGTAGGGTAGCAAGCACAGGAGCCGGGAAACCCAACAATTGACCCAAGACATGATTCGGAGTCGATGCATATAATGCTATAAGTTCGGGGTGCCGAACGACCATGAGGGTGTACGGACTTTGTTGCCGTATTATGAGTACAACGAAGCCCCTTGCATATTAAGGCGTACCGTAGTGTACAACTGCTACTTGACAAAAAATATCAATAAGGAAGAACAGCAAGTAAGCGTCATATAAAGTCGCATGTTGTAATTGAATAATACGTCGAGGCGTATGAATACAAGTAGTGCGATAAAAAGGAATATGACTTCGGAACCTGCTAAGACCAGGGGGGCTATGTGCGGATCCGGAGAATAATCGGATGATCATCAAGGGGAATATCCAAGGATTCCCTTACGCGTTTGAGCTATTTCCCTCCTTGGTATGTCCTTCCCTTCATAGGTCTGGTCGTCAGGTTACCAGTGATGGCCTAGAGAAAAGTGGACCTGAAAAGAAAATGCAAGAAATGTTTGTCTGCCATGGAGCGGTTAAGTCGCTTTGTGGGGCATAACCGACCTTTGCCTCCGCCTATCGCCGAAGTGGTTAATTGAGCTCTTGACGAGCTAGGCTATCCTGCCGAGGAGTAGTTCAGACTCTTTTGACGATGTCCGGGAGCCTGGCCGTCGAATGAATGTTCGATTGAAAAAGGCTGCTCTGCGCTTGTACTGCTAAGGCGGCGGTATGCTCTTCGGTACGGAGGGAGCGTTCAACCTTGCCATTAACTGTTATGACACCATGTGGACCGGGCATCTTGAGCTTAAGATAAGCGTAGTGTGGCACCACGTTGAATCGAGCAAACGCGGTTCGTCCGAGTAGTGCTTGATAGCTGCTGTGAAAAGGGACGATATCAAAGATTAACTCTTCGTTGCGGGAATTGTCCGGAGGTCCGAAGACTACTTCCAGAGTGATGGATCTTGTACAGCGGGCTTCAACACCTGGTATGACACCTTTAAAGGTCATTTTAGTGGGTTTGATCTTTGAAGGATCGATACCCATATTGTGCACTATGTCCTGATAAAGCAGGTTCAGGCTGCTGCCTCCGTCCATAAGGACTCGCGTGAGGTGGAATCCATCAATTATTGGGTTAAGGACCAGTGCGGCTGAACCGCCCTGACGGATATTGGTCGGACGATCCTTGCGATCAAAGGTGATCGAGCCGGACGACCATGGGTTGTATTTTGGGGCAACTAGCTCCATTGCGTAGACGTCCCTAAGTGCGCACCTCCGCTCCCGTTTGGGAATATGCGTGGCGTGTATCATATTCACCGTTTTAATTTGCGGGGGAAACTTCTTTTGCCATCCTGTGTTCGGTGGCCGGGGCTCCTCGTCGTCATCATCGCTTTGCGACCCCTTCTCCTTGCTTTCGGCACTTGGCTTGCCGGCCTGTTTCAAGACCCAGCGTTCTCTGTTGGTATCATTGGCTGGTGTTCCTGGGGTGCCGTGAATTTGACATGGGAGGTCGAGTATACGGTCCAGACTGGACGTGCCCGGACTATTTCTTTTGAGTTGTTTCTTCCTTTCACCGATCTTAGAGCCGCTGAATCCGGCATTGACAGCCGTGTCTTTGGCGTTGTCACCATTCTTTTGACGCTTGTGTTTGCTGCGTCAGGGCTTGCCGTTGTCATCTCTAGACGCAGAAGTTCCAGTCTTGCTTGAGGCCCTGTTGCTACGAGCCAACCAGCTATCCTCACCCGCACAAAAGCGGGCCATAAGTGTCGTAAGGGTTGCCATGGACTTCAGATTTTCTTGGCCGAGGTGTTGGGCAAGCCACTCGTCCCAGATGTTATGCTTAAAGGCCGCTAGGGCTTCGGCATCCGGACAGTCGATGATTTGGTTCTTTTTAGTTAAGAACCGAGTCCAGAATTTCCTGGCTGACTCTCTCGGCTGTTGGGTTATGTGACTTAAGTCATCAGCGTCCGGTGGTCGCACATAAGTACCCTAGAAGTTGTCAAGGAATGCGTCCTCCAGGTTCTCCCAACTGCCAATGGAGTTTTTCGGCAGACTATTCAGCCAGTGCCAAGCTGGTCCCTTGAGTTTTAGTGGGAGATATTTGATGGCATGGAGATCATCACCGCGGGCCATGTGAATGTGGAGAAGGAAATCTTCAATCCATACCGCGGGATCTGCTGTCCCATCATATCGTTTGATGTTTACAGGTTTAAACCCTTCTAGGAATTCATGCTCCATTACTTCACCAGTGAAGCATAGGGGGTGTGCGGCGCCTCTATGTCGGGCTACATCACGACGCAGTTCGGATGAATCTGGTCTGCTGTATTCGGCCCGGACGGATTTGTATTTAGTATATCTGGCGTGGCGGTCATCGTCACGTGTTGGAGCGCGCCCCCATGATCCATAGATAGATCTTGAATGTCCTGCATTGTTTTCCAATTCGTCGCGCAGGTCATCCGTGTAGCCCCGGGCCTTCGTGTTTTATTTGTTCGGCGATGGGGTGCGGGCTGGTGTTCGGATTGATATGCCACTTTGTCTCGGCCATGAGATGGTGGGTCAGCTGCATCCTGCACTGGTAGTATAGGTTCTAGTGCCTCGTCCTCGAATTGAGGTAACAACCTGCGCCTCAGGTAACTTTGGGTTGGGTGCTCGAGTCCGTATTCCTCGGCCGCCAGGACCTTAGTCTGTCTATCAGTGAGCAGATCTTGATCAGCTTGAAGCTGCTGCTGTTTTTTCTTCAGGCTCTTTGCAGTGGCTATAAGCTCGACGGGCTCCTCAGGCACGGTAAATTCTTCGTCGCCGAGGCTCACCTCGTCTTCGGAGAGGGGCATGTAATTGTCATCCTCCAAGTCTTCATTCATTGCCGGTTCATCGGGGCTAGCTTTCCCGTCCTCCTGTCCGACTTGTTTGAAGCTTGGCTGGGCGGGATTATTTTCGTCTTTGGCATCATCCGGAGTGCTATTGTCTCTTGTGCCGGTATCACTGTTTCTACCCTGGCGTGGTTTAGAGTGGCGCTGCTGACGTCGGTGCTTCGGCTGTTTCTCAGGAGGATTATCCTCCGTTGCATCCTTTTGATCCTCGCAACTGTTTTCTTTGGGTGTGTCCACCATATATATGTCATATGATGAGGTGGCTGTCCAGCGCCCTGTGGGCGGTGGTTCCTATTCTTCTTCGGCATCGTCATCCATACCGTCGATGTCTTCGGAGTGGAAATCAAGCATGTCGGTTAAGTCGTGGACAGTGGCTATTAAGTGGGTGGTGGGTGGGTAACAAATTCCTTCGTCGTCCGCTTCCCACTCAAGCCGGACATAGTTCGGCCAAGAGTCTGCTAAAAAGGAGAGATATTTTAATGACTTTAGCACGTCGCCCAAGGTCGAGAAAGATCTCCACGGAGCTACACTCCAAGATCGGTGGCCAGTTAGATCCGATGGGCGCGGATACGCGCAGTTCGGAGCCTATTGCTGGAAACGAGTCCGAGGGTCCCATGACACAGACCTCATTGGAAGTGAAATCTGTGTTCGGCTCTATCGTTGTTGAGTGTGTGGCTTCCGTGGTGGGGTCCATCCTCCCGTCCTCAGATGGCACGATCTGCTCTAGATCTAAAGCCAGGGCAGATGTAGGTGCGATCTCCTGAACACCGTCCGATGACACATCTAGGTCATGCTCATCATGGATGTAGGGTGTACCTGTCATGGGCTCGAATCCGCCGAAGATCAAGTCTCCGCGGATGTCGGCAGTGTAGTTCAGGCTTCCAAACCTGACCCGATGGCCAGGGGCATAGCTGTCGATCTGCTCCAGATGGCCAAACGAGTTGGCCCGCAGTGCGAAGCCGCCGAATACGAAGATCTGTCCGGGGGAAAAACCTCACCCTGGACCGTGTCGTTGTAGATGATTGAAGGAGCCATCAAGCCTTATGGTGACGACACAGTGGAACTCTCAATTAAAGCACCAATGTCGGTGTCAAAACCGGCGGATCTCGGGTAGGGGGTCCCGAACTGTGCGTCTAAGGCTAATGGTAACAGGAGGCGGGGGACATGATGTTTATCCAGGTTCGGGCCCTCTCTATGGAGGTAATACCCTACTTACTGCTTGATTGATCTTGATGATATGAGTATTACAAGAGTTGATCTACCACGAGATCATAGAGGCTAAACCCTAGAAGCTAGCCTATGATTATGATTGTTGTTGTCCAACAGACTAAACCCTCTGGTTTATATAGACACTGGAGGGGGCTAGGGTTACACAGAGTCGGTTACAGAGAAGGGAATCTACATATTCGAGTTGCCAAGCTTGCCTTCCACGCTAAGGATAGTCCCACCCGGACACGGGACGAAGTCTTCAATATTGTATCTTCATAGTCCATTAGTCCGGCATAAGCATATAGTCCGGCTGTCCGAGGACCCCCTAATCCAGGACTCCCTCACCAAACCCCTCAGCCGACCTCGAGCTCGGATGGCTCCACACTGTCCGGAGGCTAGGAATCCCCTTCAACCACGCTAGCGATACCCGCCAAGGACCCAGCTCCATGCCTTTGCACAGAAGCGGTGTTCGGACGCCAGGAGTCACTCTCGGCTGAACCCTCTCCTCACAAGACAGATATGGCCTTGAACTCCAGTGATTTGTTGACATTTGGAAATCAGGAATCATCTCTAGCCGAACTCCCCCTCACCCACTTGTCTTTGATCCCTGATATGGAGATAGCATCCGAAGACCAGGTTCCGTCATCGGTTCCTCAGGCCTAGCCGGCCATGATTCTGACCCCGGGCCTCAAGGTCAACTCAGCCCTGGAAGACCAAGATTTAATCTGGGCCTGGATCACCCCTCGCCCTGCCACAATGGAGAACGGTCCAGAGCGGCCGCCACATGCTAGCTCGGCAAGCATCGCCCTGTTAAACAAGGCGCTGGACCAAATTCGGATGGTGGCTATTCGAGATGACTCACCCTCGGCTTGCATTCAGCAGCCCTTCAGGTGAATTGCAGGGAATTTTACGACCCACCAACCACCCACCTAGTGTTCACAGTCGAGGACTTAACTGACATGTTGGATTACACCTCCAAAAATGCCGATTGCATGGATGAACACAGTGGAGCCACGGCCAACATCGGTGCCGCTCTCCCTGTCACCGGCTGCTGGACGGCCACATCCACTTACGACATCTACATGGTGGACACTCTGAAAGACGATGATGGCACCCCCGGGAAGGATAATGGCTAGCCCAGTGATGAATCGACAAAACGCCATAGACAACACTGCCGCTCCAATGTGCGTTGGAGCCATGCGAGCAACATGGACACTGAAGAGAACGACACTGCTAACAACCTTGGCGACCCTGGTGCCAACGAACAACCACAAGACAACCACAAGGAGCATGAGGACCCACTCAATCCTAAAGACCTCAATGACTCCGAAGACAGTAACTACCTCCCCCTTTATGAAGAGGAGGTTAGTTTGGGTGACGAAGATTTCATCGTCCCCGAAGACCCGCTGGATCACGAGTGGTTCAAAGAGCAGCTTATTGCCACCACACGTAGCCTAAAGAAACAGCGGCAAAAAAAATAAAAGCCGAACAAGATACCCTCAATGACAGATGGAGTAAGGTCCTAGATGCCAAAGAGGAGTACGACCACGGTCAACTGACCAAAAGCTACCCGAGGAGAAGACTACTGCCGCAATTTGATGATGAGGCCATAGAGCAAGCACCTTCAAGGTACACTCATGCAGATGATGTCTACTACACAACCTTATTCTAGTAGACGTTGTTGGGCCTCCAAGTGCAGAGGTTTGTAGGATAGTAACAAATTTCCCTCAAGTGGATGACCTAAGGTTTATCAATCCGTGGGAGGCATAGGATGAAGAGGGTCTCTCTCAAACAATCCTACAACCAAATAACAAAGAGTCTCTTGTGTCCCCAACACACCCAATACAATGGTGAATTGTATAGGTGCACTAGTTCGGTGAAGAGATGGTGATACAAGTGCAATATGGATGGTTGATATAGGTTTTTGTAATCTGAAATTATAAAACCAGCGAGGTAACTAATGATAAAAGTGAGTGAAAATGGTATCGCAATTCTTCGAAACAAGGCCTAAGGTTCATACTTTCACTAGTGCAAGTTCTCTCAACAATAATAACATAACTGGATCATATAACTATCCCTCAACATGCAACAAAGAGTCACTCTAAAGTCACTAATAGCGGAGAACAAACGAAGAGATTATTGTAGGGTACGAAACCACCTCAAAGTTATCCTTTCTGATCGATCCGTTCAAGAGTCCATAGTAAAATAATGCGAAGCTATTCTTTCCGTTTGATCTATCATAGAGTTCATACTAGAATAACACCTTAAGACACAAATCAACCAAAACCCTAATATCACCTAGATACTCCAATGTCACCTCAAGTATCAGTGGGCATGATTATACAATGTGCATCACACAACCTCAGATTCATCTATTCAACCAACACAAAGTACTTCAAAGAGTTCCCCAAAGTTTCTACCGAAGAGTCAAGATGAAAACATGTGCCAACCCCTATGCATAAGTTCACAAGGTCACTGAACCCGCAAGTTGATCACGAAAACGTACATCAAGTATATGACGTGAATACCCCATTGTCACCACAGATAAGCACATGCAAGACATACATCAAGTGTTCTCAAATCCTTAAAAACTCAATCCTATAAGATAACTTCAAAGTGAAAACGCAATCCATTACAAGAGAGTAGAGAGGGAGAGACATCATAAGATCCAACTATAATAGGAAAGCTCACGATCACTACTAGGAAAAGGGCAATAGAAAGGACTGATTCTAATGGCGAACCTAGTAAGTAGTGCGCCACTACTATATACTAATGGCGCACCGTGCTCACGGTGCGCCACTACTATTGATTTTTTTCCCCATTTTTCCATACAAACTAATGGCGCATGGATGGCAAAGTGCGCCATTACTAGTTAGAACTAGTAATGGCGCACGACCAAGACAGTGCGCCATTAGTATATAATTTTTTTTACTTTTTTGCAAACCTACTAATGGCGCACTATGCCAAAGTGCGCCATTAGTAGTTTAAACTACTAATGGCGCACTGTGCCACGGTGCGCCATTATCATAAAAATTATTATATTTTACTTTTTTGCAAAACTACTAATGGCGCATGTCACTGTGGTGCGCCGTTAGTATGTTGGGTTACTAATGGCGCATGGCTTAGTGGTGCGCCATTAGTAACCTGGGACCAGCTAGATATTTTTGGACAGCCACACCTACACACTCACTTTACCCACTTCATTCCCCCCACCTCCTTCTCTAAGCTTGTCGGCTGCCTCCTCCTCCTCACCTCATTTGCACCATAGATTCATCAAAATTAAGTGGTGAAATTACCTTTTTTTGATAGGTAAGTAAGGGGAAAGCTATCTTCATGTTGTAGATCTACTTTTTTTCTCCCTAGATCGCTCCAACAACGTGCACATGCACTTTTTGTGGCCTAGGGTAGATCTATTTATGTTTTTGGTGTTTCTTGTGTTTGTGGTGTTGCATATATGTTTGTGTTTGCAGGTACCGGTATTTGAAATGCGATAGTTGCCAATATTTTGCCGGAATGTTGATTCATTTCCGTTTCGGCGAGAATTTTGGCACTATGCATTCTTTTTGGTCCTATTTTTAGGGAAGGTCATGCCAAATTTTTTCTTGGTTCTAAAATATCATTTTGCTCTACCCCGTAGGCGACCATGGTCCGCACGATGACCGAAGGCATCGTGAATAGGTTTTTGAGCTCCGCGAAGGCCGAGATGCTTCAAAAGAACGAGACGAAGATAAGATGTCCGTGTCGAAGATGCAAGCTGAAGAGCCTTATTGCGGACCCAGATTCCGGGCAGCTACGGGACCACCTTCTCTTGCGTGGTTTCATGGATGGCTATCGGTGGCAAGGTGATGAAGATGACTATGAAGTCGTCCATGGGGGCCGGGCAAGAAATGAGGAAGGGCAACAAGACAACCACCGCGGCAAGGGCGGGCAAGAAGACGAAGAATCTCCAGGACATGATCACGACGGTGATGATGTACACAATCATCATGTAGAATATGTCGTACATGATGATGAGGAAGATCAAGACGAAGGGCATGATCATGAAGATGAAGATGCCAGAGTAGACGACGATGGAGGCTGGGTGCAGGACCCTCATATTCAAGAGCTGCTTCGCAAGAAGACGGATAACGCAAGAGCTGCCGCCCGCGAGAAAGCCAAGCTGGATCAACTGGAGATAGACGTGGTTACTCCATTGTATGAAGGATGCAGGCCCAAGGATACCCGCCTGAAAGTAACGCTCATGGCTCTGGAGATGAAGGTAAAACACAAAATGATCGATGCATGCTTTGACGAGAACATGTCATTCTGGCACGAACGTCTTCCCAAGGGGAACAAGTGCCCGACCACTTTCGAGGAGGCGAAGAAAATCGTGTGTCCTTTGGATTTACCGCACGTGAAATACCATGTGTGCATGAACAATTGCATCATTTATCGGGACAAGCATGCGAAGTCTACCATATGTCCGGTGTGCGGCGTCACTCGATACAAGATGAGGAAGAAAGCTCCTCGAAAATCGGTGTGGTACTTTCCGATCACTCCTCGTCTACAGCGGTATTTTGCAGACCCTAAGGTAGCAAAGCTCCTGCGTTGGCACGCGGATAGGGAGGGGAAGAAGCGGGAAGATGACGGAAATGATCCAGAGATAAATAAAAAAGACAAGATGCTGAGTTACCCTAAGGATGCGAGCCAGTGGCAAGCGTTGAACTTCAAATACCCAGAATTTGGGAACGATCCAAGGAACATCATGCTGGGCGCGAGCACCGATGGAGTCAATCCGTGTGGCAGCCAGAAAAGCACACATAGCACCTGGCCTGTGTTTGTGTGGATGTGCAGCCTTCCCCCCTGGTTGTGCATGAAGAGGAAGTACATTCACATGAGTATGCTAATTGAAGGGCCGAAACAACCAGGGAACGACATCAATCTGTATCTGGGGCTGCTAAAGGAGGAGCTAGACACGCTGTGGAAAACACCATCCAATACGTGGGACGCCGCAGAGAAAGAATATTTCCCTATGAGAGCCGCACTGCTCACGACGGTGCACGACTATCTCGGTTACAGATATCTCGCGGGGCAGGTAGTCCATGGATTTTCTGGATGCGTAAGGTGCATGGATGACACAACGTATCGCCAGCTAGATAGAGATCCCGGGTCTTCGAAAACCGTGTTCATGGGACATCGAAGGTGGCTTCGCGACGATGACCCGTGGAGGAAACGCAAGGATCTGTTCAATGGTGAAACCGAACCCTGAAAACGCCCGTGTACGAGGAGCGGCAAGGAAATAGACGAGCTGTTGAAAAATTGGAAAGACTGCCCACTGCCGAGAAAAAAGGCGCCAGAGCCGGGAAAAAAGTGAAAGGCACCAGAGCCGCTATTGAAGGTATGGAAAACGAGGTCTGTTTTCTGGGACTTGCCGTACTGGAAGATCCACCGTGTGCCTCACAACCTTGATGTCATGCATATCATGAAGAACGTGTGCGAGAGTCTGCTTGGTACCCTGCTCAACATGACACAGAAAGTCATCGCAAAGGCAAAAAGGCCAAGAAGACCGGAAATGACTACCCTCCCGCATGCTTCACTCTAAGTCAGGAGGAGATCGAGCAGTTTTTCACCTGCCTCCTAGGAGTAAAACTCCCTTACGGTTACGCGGGGAAGATAAGCAGATACCTAGACCCAGCGAAGCAGAAGTTCAGCAGGATGAAGTCTCACGACGGTCACGTGCTGATGACGCAGATACTTCCAGTTGCAATCCGTGGGATCATGGACGCACACGTCCGTGAAATGCTATTTGGCATATGCAACTTTTTCAATGTCATCTCTCGGAAGTCGATTGGCGTGAGGCAACTCAGAAGGCTACAGGAAGAGATCGTGGTGATACTATGCGAGCTTGAGATGTACTTCCCGCCCGCATTCTTCGACGTTATGGTGCATCTGCTGGTCCATATCATGGAGGATATCATCCAACTCGGGCCGACGTTCCTGCACAGCATGATGCCGTTCGAAAGGATGAATGGTGTCATCAAAGGATACATTCGGAACATGTCACGCCCAGAGGGAAGTATAGCCAGGGGCTTTCTGACCGAAGAGTGCATCTCCTACTGCACGAATTATCTAGGCATCGAGAACCTCGTTGGTCTGCCCGTCAACAGGCACCTCGGCAAGCTCGCTAGATGGGGTCAGCGTGAGGGTCGCCGCGAAATGCATGTCGACTACGAGGGTCGACTCGCCGACTTTGAAAGAGCAAACCTAGTCGCACTACAACACATAGACGTGGTCGAACCTTGGGTGGTAGAGCACAAAACCTTTATTGAGAAGACGTACAATGACCGAGGCCAACAAAGGACGGACGGAGATATACTCAAAGAGCACAACTCATGTTTCACGCGTTGGTTCAAGCAGAAGCTTCTGTCGTACCATTTACATGAGGATTCTTCCGCGGAAGAACAACTCATATTCGCCTTGTCACAGGGCGCCGAGCACAACCTGATGACCTATGAGGCGTACGATATCAACGGCTACACATTCTACACCGAGGACAAAGACATGAAGAGCGATGGTTATCAGAACTCCGGGGTAACGATGGAATCCTACACCGGCAACGACAAGGACAGATACTACGAAAGGATCGAGGAGATCTGGGAGCTGAGGTACGCTGGAGAGAAGGTCCCGATGTTCCATGTCAGATGGGCCAAGAGCGTCCTAAAAGAAGATTGGTATTTCACCACCATGGTTATACCCGAAGCCAAATCCAAGACCGCGGGCGCAAATGTCACCGCGAAAAATGAGCCATGGGTATTGGCTTCCCAAGTGGACCAATGCTTCTTCATTACCGACCCGTCAAAGCCCAGTCGTGTTGTCGTGAGGAGAGGCAAAAGGGAGATCATCGGAATGGATGGAGTAGCCAATGAGCAAGACTTCGACAAGTACGGCGACCCGAAGATCGAACATGACGACGACGATGAAGTAGCAGCACACACCACAAGAAGAAGCAGGACCACCCTACCTAAAGGACGTCCGTTCCACAGAAGAACTCCATTTGCGAAAAAGAAGGGCAAGAAGATTGTGAATAGATAGCTAGCTAAGATTGATTGTATTTAAATCGTAGTCTTCATTTCTCGATTGTATTTCATAGGCACTTTTTGATATCATGAATATTTTTAAATTTCATGGGCACTTTTTGAATTCATGAGGACACTTGATCTCGATCCCCCTCCATCTCAATCTCGATTCCCCCTCCATCTCGATCTCGATCCCCCTCCATCTTGATCCCACCCGCACCCTCCCCCACTAGCTCCACCGCCGCCGCCGACCCACCGCAACCCTCCCCCGCTCCACCGCCGCCGACGAGCATATTTTAGAAAAAAATTATTACTGTTTTTATAGAAAAATATTACTGTTATGACTTAAACAAGTTTGAACATATTTAAACACAAATAAATATCAAACAGCATTTAAAATGCATAAAAATATTGGGGAGCCTGGGAATCAAACCCAGGACCTCCTGGTGTGTGTGCTGCGTGCTGACCAGTCGGGCTAGTGGGCGGGTTCTGATGTAGATATTGTTAGGTGGTATATAACCTAACAAGTCGGGCTAGATTAAAACAAAATTCTAATGGCGCACCGAGGGGAGGTGCGCCATTAGAATAGTCGTACTTATGGCACACGAGGGGGTGGTCCGCCATTAGAACCCTCCCCCCACTCCACCTACTGCCCTCGCACTGTGTCCTCCCTCCCTCCCTCGCCAGATTCCCCTCGATCGACCCCAACCGTACGCCGCCGCCGCATCCGCCGCTTCCGTCCGCCGCAGCCGCCAACGTGCCCCCGCCCCCTCCCTCTCCCCTTCCTCCCCCTCGAGCACCGCCTTCCCCCGAGCCCC
>NC_041383.1:316364426-316381066 GCF_002162155.2 Triticum dicoccoides | reverse complement strand
GCCCCCTCCGTCCCCTCCGTCCCCTCCTTCCGCCGCGCCTACACGCCCTAGGGTTCCGACTCCAAGGTGGGTGGCAAGCTCGACACGCTGCCTCCTTGTCGATGCGCCGCCTCCTCCTCGACGCACCTCCTCCTCGACGCGCCGCCTCCTCCTCGACGGGCCGCCTCCTCCTCGACGCGCCGCCGCCCACCGCCTCCTTGACGCCAGCGCCCTCCTACGGCAGCCTGCCGTTATCCCATAGGTGATTCCTCACCTCTCCCCCCTTCCCCTCCTCCCCCCTAGGCTACCTCCCGCAAGTACCACAGCCCTCTTCCCCTGTGTTCTAGGGTTAGCAAATTTGAGTGTCCTCTCGTGAGCCTCTCTTCAACTGTTTTTGCTGCTGTTTGGTTCTGAAGATGAGTAGCAAGTATACTAGGAAGATGATGCATAGTAGGAAGATGATGCATAGTATTGATGAATTTTTTCTTATGAAACTGAAATTATTAATTCCCTCTGTAATTTGTAAGACATCTAGTAATTTTCCTAAGTAATTGAGAAGAATTTATATACCAGAACATAATAAGAACCCTAATTAGTACAATTTCCGCTAGCACACTGGTAAGATATAACTTACAACTTTACAAGTATCTCTAGTCAAGTCTGATATTGCTTTTGCTTATATGCGGTCAATTTCTCAACTTGATAACTAGTAGATCAGTAGTTTATATATTGTCACATTGACTAGGTTTCATACAAAAAAATCCAGGTTACATAAATTTGTAAGTTTATATGGCAATATTATATAGTGGTGAAAGGCTCAGCTCTATCTGATTAATGCTATGCAATGTTATAAAATGGCTAACAACCACACATGTGAATCTGGATTGGTGAATGTGGATGATTTTTTATCCTGTGAACTTGAATGTTGCAATGTTGTTTTCTTCAGAGGCTACTGTCAAAAACTTGAGCAAAGATAGGCCCTTGAGTTTGCCGGAATGTCGATTAACTTCCGTTCCGGCAAATTCGGGTACTCCATATGTCCTATTTTCAGCAAAGGTCATGCTAAAATTTTCCGTGAATTTTAGCATGACTTTGCTAAAAATAGGACATATGGGGTACTTGCGAATAATGCATGGGCCGGGGTATCTTAGTACTTAGTTAAGTAGGATCAACTGCCCTGCCATTCTTGCTGCATTAAACCATAGGTGGCAATAGAGCCAAGTGATTAGGCCCAACTTAGAATTCTCCTTAGCATCGATAAACCCTAGATGATAAACCCAACATAGGTGGCAATAGAGCCAAGTGATTAGTGCCAAGTGATTAGGCCCAACCTAGGGATTCCTCGGCATCGATAAACCCTAAATGATGAAAACTTAACTTGGCTGCCCCGGATGCCTCGGTGTCGATGAGAACCTAAATGATGTACGCTTAGGCTTTTAGGGTGCCTCGGCGTCGACAAACCCTAAATGATGAAAGCTTAGGCTTTTAGGGTGCCTCGGTGTCAACAAACCCTAAATGATGAGAACATGATCTTGTTCCTTGACAATAACCAACTTTTTAACGAAACTTTTTTCCTATTTAGAGCGAAACATGGCCCACAACGATGAGGCTGGTGGTTCGGCGGCAAGCAATTCTGGGAGCTGTCCCAGGAGATGGAGGAACAACCTCACCGCTATGAGGACGCCGCAGAAGACACCGATCCTGATTACACAACCCCTAGTGGCGTCGGGGATGACACCACTGATGGTGCCGCCGAGGATGCCACCACTGATGATGGCGGTGCACACACAGATGGCAGCCAATCGAAGAAGCAAAGGAAGGACCGGCGTCCGAATGTGCTCCGCACCGTCAAGGAGGAACTCACTCAAGTGGACTCTGACGAGAATCCAACGGAGCCCAAACATATAGTCAAGGGGTACTCAGTTCAGCTCGGGTGCATTCTCCGGAGGACCGTCTCGATCAACACCCAGAACCTTAGGCATAAGGAACGAGGGAATTTGTGCAACCTCCTCTTCACGAAGCTGCACGAACGATACAAGTTCCTCGCCGAATTTGAAAACACACGCCTCTCAGGGAATAAAGTGAACAGTGCCGCCCTCATGAAGAGGAGCACGACCCTGTCTACTTGGAGAAGCACAGTGAAGAAAATGATTGATAAAGGTGATAGTTATGAGAAGATCAAGGCGAAATATCCTTTGATGAGCGAAGATGAGTACAAGGAGTTCAAGATCAAGTGCTCGACCAGTGCAACCTCCGAATCAAGTCAGTGGGGGAAAGAAATGCGGGAGTTGAACTTAGGGGAACACAAACTCGGTCCCGGCGGTTACAGAGTGGCGGAGCCTATATGGGACAAGGAGGACGCGGAGTGTGCCGAGCAAGGCCTACCACCCCGCTTCGAGAAATACGGCGGTAACAAGCAGACCAGGAACTATGTCAGGGTCCGGTACAAGGAGGACCCGATAACAAAGGAGCTTACCACGGATCCGAAGACCAGGGCGCTTGAGCTTGTTCTGGTAAGGAATACACCCCCGCGTAATTAGCTCCATATGGTTGCACTCTAACTAATCCCCAATATTTCTAAATGGTTCACGTTCCTTTCGCAGGAAACTGAAAGCAGTAGCGCGGGGTCGTCTCAGAGCTCCCCTTTCGACAGCCCTTTAAATAGGGCATTGAACATAATGAAAAGCAAGGATAAGCTCACTAAGCCGACGTCAGCTGGTTGTGTGGCCGGCAAAGGCTTGTCCACAAAATGGGGGTCATACTATACCGCTGGTGTGCGGAAGGAGAAAAAGGCCAGCTCGAAAAGCCAGACGCGCGAGGTTGAAGCACTCAAGGCACAAGTGGCGCGGATTCCGGAGCTTGTCCAAGAGCAAGTGGAACAACAACTGGGAACGAAGCTCAATGCCATGGTGCCTATGTTGATTCATGGGCTGACGACGTGGATTGCGGGCGGCCAACAGGGGCCTCCCCCAGTTCCCAGCTTCACGGCCAGCAACTCGCACAACGTGCAGGCGGCGCCATTGGTGTCTCTGGCGGCGGCACCATTGGTGTCTCCGGAGGAGGTGGTATTCGTGTCTCCGGCGTCGGCACGGGCATTGGAGCTTAATGCACCCGGGTGTACGCCGTCCGGCACCTCGCCAGCAAGCTCCCCCTCCGTCAGTTGCATGCCCGCCATTGGCGATGCCTCGACATTAGCCGAGCTCGACGGCATCACGGTAACTAAGCCTCTCGGTCGATGACTTCATCTCCTTGCCTTTGACTGGGCATCCCTGACGCCCTGTACATGTTTTCGCAGGGCATCGCCGATGTTCCTTGCACTCTTCTGCACTTCGTGGGCGCCGAGTTGGTCGATGTCGCCAAGGGCAGAATCGTTCAACCGGGCAACCGCATGTTCCACGGTAATCCGATGCCACCCATAGTGTATAGGGTTGAAGTGGTTCGGGTGCTGCCAGGCCGCGACGAGCTGTTACCTTCGATTCGACCCGCTGGGGCCGATGAAGAAGATGAGATGACCCTCAGCGCCTGCGTAAACTGGCCGCTGCTTTGGCCGAAGAGCTAGATTCGTTTGGGGGCGGGGGACACCACCACACATACAAGACCGCCAGTCGTGCCGGCGCCAAGCCATGGCAAGAACGCCACAACGCTACCGGACCTGCCGGACATCCCTATGTTGGACATCCCTATGGCACAGGATCTGGACAACCCTATGGCACAGGATCCGGACGACGATGACAACGACGACGGTACATTTAACAAAGTCAATAAGTACTTTGCCGAACATGGATACGCTGACGAGTTCTGCGGGCCTCTTTCTCAAGAACCCAACCAAGACGACCGCAATCTAGCTGGTACGGCGGAGAAATCCAATTGCAATAGGCATCGTATGCCGTTCAGTTCTCAGGAGACGCCTCCAGCTCCCGCCTTCACCGAGCCTCAGATAGCTGAGGTGCGAAATATTATCAGCCCCAACACGCTCAAGAAAGCAGTCTGTGAGCAGAACTCGGTCCCATTACAGGAGATCAAGAAGAAGGAACGGAAACGAAAGACTAAAAAGGGCGCTGGTGCGAGCCAGCCGGCACCAAGTTCGATCCGTGCTCAGGACGGGCCACCTTCACCTAAGGATATCTCGAGGAGGGTGCATGTGGCGGGTAGGGCGATGCTACCGCCAAATATGCTGAATGCTGCAACCGGTGCTATGCGGAGTCTGCACGACAGTGTTCTTTCTTTGGAGAAGCGGCGTCTGAGAGAGAATGCGACATCGGGGGTATGATCGTCCTGCGGTTTGATGACATCTTTGCTATGTTTAACCTTCATCCGCTGCACTACACCTTCGTTCGGCTGTTTTCGCTGAGGATGGAGATGCGGATCATTAGAGACAAGACCCCGGACATCGTGATAGTCGACCCCTTCTACATGCGTGCCAATCACTTGAACAGCGCTGGGGACCGCCAAGTTGCGAGTTCACACCTCGAAGGCGTCATTCTGGCAAACCCAGATAAGGATAACTTCCTTGTGGCTTACTTTCCCGAGTAAGTCATCCCTTAACCGCCTCTTAACATATGATTTATTAGATTTTGATCGTTCTTTTTTTTCTAACATTCCGTGTTCTGTGCAGTGACACACATTGCACACTCATCCTCTTAAGCCCGAAATATTCCATGGCCATGTATTTCGAACCGAACCGTAACTCCAAGATAGACTACACAAATGTCAAGAAAGTTCTTGATGATGTTCTCCCCGGCAATGCCAAATCTGGAGGCACCTTCACCAGGGCAGTTCGTAAGTACGGCAAGCACATGTTCTCACACAATACGATGTTCTGCTGTGTCAAGCAGCCGCCTGGCGGTCAGAAGGATGCCTACTACGCCCTCCATCACATACGGGCGATCGTAAGGGACCATCATCAACTTCTGCTACCAGATAATCTCAAAGATTGGGCCGCGAGCTTGTCGGCAGTCCAGGACGCGGACCTCAGACCAGAATTCTTTCGCATCTAGTCGGAGTTTGCAGACATCATCCATCAAGATGTCCTTCATACCTCGGGGCAGTTCTTCGTCAGATGTCAACCGTCCAACAGTGAGATAGATGAAACGCTACAAATGCAGGGTGACAACGACCGTGATTTCATGACCATCACGACAGACGGTGGCTTCATCCACGCTCCTGTCCGATGAGTCGAGTCGAAAGTAGTGATGTGTAGTTCTGAAACATTGATTAGCTCATGTTGTAATTAAACTTTAATGAATTCGTATGTCTCGACAGTCGTTCAACTTAGATGTAATCGATGCTATTTATTAGTAGGACCATGAATCGTGCTATAATGTCTTGCTTTTGTCTTTCGATCCTTTTGTTGCATACTTACATATTGCTTATGTATTGTCTATTGTTTGGCTTGTGCATAGAGATGCTGTCGTATGTCGTGTACAAGGGTAAGGTTCCCGGAGTCTACGACGATTGGGAGGAGTGTCGGAGACAGGTTCACCGTTTCAGCGGTAACAGTTACAAAGGGTACACCACTAGGGCGGAGGCCGAATCTAGATATGCCCGCTATCTAGCGGGAGAGAGGAGGGAGCGTTGGAGGAACCGGATGAGGACCAGTTTGATCGCGATGATGCTCATCGTGATGACCACAACTCTCTTTTATGTGATGGTAGTTTAGATGATCGATATCGACTTGTAATGTGAAGACAAACTAGATACTCGCGGTCTTGAGACTTGTAATGTTTTATCTTTGTTCGGTCTTTTGAATTTGGAGACTAATATGATGAATTGTATTCGGAGACTAATCTTCTATTGTATTCGATGAATCTGATGATGCTGTGTGCTGCTGTCTATATTCTGTCCAATAATATATTTTGTAACCTGTGCAAAAATCAGAAAAGCAAAAAAAACCAAATATTCATACTAATGGCGCATCAAGGCAGAGTGCGCCATCGGTATGCCAAAGGATACTAATGGCGCATCAAGGCAGAGTGCGCCATTAGTGTGACAAAGCACATGGTTACATATGGCCCCCCGAGAGGCATACTAATGGCACATGGAGTTACATACTAATGGCGCACTGCTAGATGCGCCATTAGTATACCAGATACTAATGGCGCACCAGTGGTGCGCCATTAGTAAAAACTTCTAATGGCGTGCTACTAATGGAACACCGGTAGTGCGCCACTAGTAGGCAAAACCGGTGCGCCATTAGTAGGCCTTTTCCTAGTAGTGAATACATCAAGATCGTGCCAAATCAACAACACGAGAGAGAGAGAGAGATCAAACACATAGCTACTGGTACATACCCGGAGGCCCGAGGGAGAACTACTCCCTCCTCGTCATGGAGAGCTCCGGGATGATGAAGATGGCCACCAGTGAGGGATCCCCCCTCCGGCAGGGTGCCGGAACAGGGTCCCGATTGGTTTTTGGTGGCTACAGATGCCTGCGGCTGCGGAACTCCTGATCTAGGTTTCTTTTTGGGGTTTTTTGTATTTTTAGGAATTTTGGCGTAGGTCTCACGTGAGGGGGGTCTCCGAGCCGTCCACGAGATAGGGGGTGCACCCAAGGGGGTGGGCGCGCCCTCAACCCTTGTGGGCAGCCCGGGACTCTTCTGGCGCAACTCTTTTACTCTGGGGCTTCTTTTGGTCCATAAAAAATCATCAAAAATTGGCACGTCAATTGGACTCCGTTTGGTATTCCTTTTCTATAAAACTCAAAAACAAGGAAAAAACAGAACGATGAGGCGTTTCACCTTCCACTGTCCATGCGAGCACATGCTGAGGTCCGAGACATCCAACGTCTTGTGGCCCACACCACTTTAGACAATGGCCACAATACAAGGGACACTTGGTCTTATACCTAGGGGACCACTAAATACACTGCTCAAAGGTTTTATAAATTCTGCTTCAGAGATGTCAAATCTCACAAAACATATCACTGGTTGTGGAAATCAGAAGTTACAGTCAAAATAAAGGTTTTTTGGTTGGCTCCTCCTCTCCGATCGCCTCAATACTAGAGACATGCTCAAGAGAAGACATTACAATGTTGGGGACGATCTAAGCTGCCTCCTCTGTGGACATGCCGATGAGGATGTTGACCACATGATCCTAAACTATCCATTTAGCAAAAATTGCTGGTCGAGACTTGGGCTGAATCCAGAACAACATACCATGCGACTCTCCTGGTTGGAAACGGCCAAGAAAAGTTGGAACAAACCTTTGTAAAGCCCATGTACAATGTAATGTAAATGTTTCAAAGGTAATATATCATAGTGGGAGCCTCTCCCACTGTCACAGGTTTCAACAAAAAAGGAAAAAACAGAAACTGGCACTAGCTCTCGGTTAATAGGTTAGTCCCAAAAAAGCATATAATATAGCATATAAATGCATATAAAACATCCTAGATGGATAATATAATATCATGGAACAATAAAAAATTATAGATACGTTGGAGACGTATCAGCAGAGTAGCCGAACCGCCCCCCTCGAGGACGGGACAGAACAACTGATAAAGCCAAATAGCCTATCGCTCCACCTTGCTGTCAAGGCAAGGAACCATTATGGCCAGTTTATTTATATGACCTACGCCATGACCTGGATGCTCGGGCAGGTCTTACGAGGTCCATTTACGGACCCAAAGGAAATCCTCCCTTTAGATGGGACATATACCAAGCCTGGCTACACCAAAATGACAGAGCTTGTAAACTGCAATGAGCCCAGATGACAGACGATCTCCGGCGCGATGTTCCTGAGTTAGGGGCACCGCTCACCCCCGGCACTTTACAGACAGGGTCATGCAACACAAATTCCTAGAAGGATTCAAACCTGTGAATATCGAACCATGCCATGGGACAACAGATCCATCCATATGGATTGATGATTTTCTGCTACACATTCATATGACACGAGGAGACAACCTCCATGCTATCAAGTACCTACCATTAAAGATCAAGGGTCCAGCTTGACACTGGTTAAGTAGCCTCCCCGAAGACTCCATAGGATGTTGGGAGGAGCTCGAGGATGCCTTCCGAGCTAATTTTCTGGGCGCTTTTTGTCCAGTCCCTCGACGCCGATGAACTGAGCCACATAATGCAGCAGACCAGCAGGTTAGCCCGACAATTTTGAACCAGTTTTTAATAAAGAAAAACCAGGTCATTGACTGTCTGAACGATGAAGCTATAGTCAACTTTAAGCATAGTACTCCAGATGAATGGCTAGCATGCCAGCTCGGCCAGGACAAGCCGAGAACGATGGCAGTGCTTACCTCCCTAATGTCCCGCTTCTGCACCGGAGAGGATAGTTGGCTGGCTCGTAGATGCACCAACGCAGAAACCCCGGCACCTTTGAAGTCCAAGACAGGAACGGGAAGCCACGACGGAACAAGAATAAAAATCGCCACAACACTACTAGGAAAAGGCCTGCTAGTGGCGCACCAGTTTTGCCTACTAATGGCGCAGTACTGGTGCGCCACCTGCACCACACCATTAGAATTAAATACTAATGGTGCACCCCTGGTGCGCCATTAGTATCTGGTATACTAATGGCGCACCATGCAGTGCGCCATTAGTATAGCCCACCGTGCGCCATTAGTATGCCTTCCAGGGGGCTATATTTACCCATGTGCTTTGGCATACTAATGGCGCACTAGGGGGTGATGCGCCATTAGTGTCCTTTCTGCAGTGCGCCATTAGTGTGCTGAGTGCTGCGCCATTAGTATGAATATTAGGGATTTTTTTCTTTTCTGATATTTGCACAGGTTACAAAACATATTACTACACATAATATAGAGAGCACAACATATAAACAACAGATTTATCGAATACAATAGAAGATTAGTCTCCGAATACAATTCATCATATTAGTCTCCGAATTTCAAATACCGAACAAAGTTATAACATTACAAGTCTCGAAACCGCGAGTAGCGAGTTTGTCTTCACATTACAAGTCAATATCGATCATCTAAACTATCATCACATAGAAGAGAGCTGCAGTCATCACGATGAGCATAATCGCGATGAAACTGGTCTTCATCCGGTTCCTCCAATGCTCCCTCCTCTCTCCCGCTAGATAGCGCGTGTATCTAACTTCCGCCTCCGCCCTAGTGGTGTACCCTTTGTAACTGTTACCGCTGAAACGGTGAACCTGTCTTCGACACTCCTCCCAGTCGTCGTAGACTCCGGGAACCTTACCCTTGTACACGACATACGACGGCATCTCTATGCACTAGCCAAACAAAACATTAGTAACAATTCACAGACATTACATAAGCAATATATAAGTATGCAACAAAAGGATCGGAAGAGAAAAGCAACACATTAATAGCATGATTCATGGTCCTACTAATAAATACCATCGATTACATATAAGTTGAACGACTGTCCAAACCAAAGATACATACAAGTGCATTAAAGTTTAATAATACAACATGAGCCAATTGACAATTCAGAACTACATAGCATCACTACTTTCGACTCGACTCATGGGACCAGAGCGTGGATGAAGTCGCCGTCTTTCGTGATGGTCATAAAATCGCAGTCGTTGTCAACCTGCATTTGTAGCGCTGTTTCTATCTCACTGTTGGACGGTTGAGATCTGAGGTAGAATTGCCCCGAGGTATGAAGGACATCTTGATGGATGATTTCTGCAAACTCCTGCTGGATGCGAAAGAATTCTTGTCTGATGTCCGCGTCCTGGATTGCCGACAAGCATGTGGCCCAATCTTTGAGATTATTTGGTAGCAGACGGTGATTATGGTCCCGTACGATCGCCCGCATGTGATGGAGGGCGTAGTAGGCATCCTTCTGACCGCCAGGCGGCTGCTTGACGCAGGGGAATGTCGTATTGTGGGTGAACATGTGCTTGCCGTACCTACGAACTGGCCTCTTAAAGGTGCCTCCAGATCTGGCGTAGCCGGGGAGAGCATCATCAAGAACTTTCTTGATATTTGTGTAGTCTATCTTCGACTCACGGTCCGGGTCGAAATACATGGCCATGGAATATTTTGGGCTTAAGAGGATGAGTGTGCAATGTGTGTCACTGCACAAAACACGCAATGTTAGAAAAAAAGAACAAAATCTAAGAAATCATATGTTACGGGGCGGTGAGGGGATGACTTACTCGGGAAAGTAAGGCACGAGGAAGTTATCCTTATCTGGGTTTGCCAGAATGACGCCTTCGAGGTGTGAACTCGCGACTTGCCGGTCCCAAGCACTGCCCAAGATCTTGGCACGCATGTAGAAGGGGTCGACTATCCCGATGTCCGGGGTCTTGTCTCTAATGATCCGCATCTCCATACTCAGCAAAAACAGCCGAACGAAGGTGTAGTGCAGCAGATGAAGGTTAAACATAGCGAAGATGTCATCAAACCGCTGGACGATCGTACCCCCGACGGAGCTATCCACAAAGCCCTTGCCATCTGGCACCTTGGCCATGAAAACCAGGTATGCCACATCATTCTGGGAGAGACACTGCTTCTCCAAAGAAAGAACACTGTCATGCAGACTCTGCATAGCACCGGTTGCAACATTGAGCAGATTTGTCGGTAGCATCGCCCTACCCGCCACATGCACCCTCCTCGAGATATCCTTAGGTGAATTTGGCTCGTCCTGAGCACGGGTCGTACTCGGTGCCGGCCGGCTCGCACCGGCGCCCTTGTTATTCTTTCGTTTCCATCCCTTCTTCTTCATCTGCTGTAATGGGATCGAGTTCAACTCACAGACCGCCTTCTTGAGTGTGTTGGGGCTAGTAATATTTCACACCTCGGCTATCTGAGGCTCGGTGAAGGCGGAAGCTGGAGGCGTTTCCTGAGAACTGAACGCCAGACGACGCCTGTTTCAATTGGGTTTCTCCGTGGTACCAGCTAGATCGCGGTCGTCTTTTTCAGGGTTGTGTTCTTGAGAAGGAGGCCTGTAGAATTCGTCACCGTACCCATGTTCGGCAAAGTACTTCTCGACGTTGGTCAATGTACCGTCGTCATTGTCGTCATCGTCCGGATCCTGTGCCATATGCATGTCCGGATCATGTGCCATAGGGATGTCCGGCATGTCCGGTAGCTTTGCGGCGGTCTTGCCATGGCTTGGCGCTGGCACGACTGGCGGTCTTGTCTGTGGGGTGGTGTCCCCCGCCCCCAAACGAATCTAGCTCTTCGGCCAAAGCAGGGGCCAGCTTACGCAGGCGCTGAGGGTCATCACATCATCATTGTCGGCCCCAGTAGGTCGAATCGGAGGTAACAACTCGTCGCAGCCTGGCAGCACCCGAACCAGTTCAACCCTATACACGGTGGGTGGCATCGGATTACTGTGGAACACAGGGTTGCTAGGTTGAACTATTCTGCCCTTGGCGACATCAATCAACTCGCCACCCACAAAGTGCAGGAGAGTGCATGGAACGTTGGCGGCGCCCTGTGAAAACATGTAGGGCGTGAGGGATGCCCAGTCAAAGGCAAGGAGATGAAGTCATCAGCCGAGAGGCTTAGTTACCGTGATGCCGTCAAACTCGGCTAATGTCGAGGCACCGCCAACGGCGGTTGTGAAGCTGACGGAGGGGCCGCTTGCTGGCGATGTGCCGTCCGGCGTACACCCGGGTGCATTAAGCTCCAATGCCCGTGCCGGCGCTGGCGACACGAATACCTCCTCCGCCGGAGACACCAATGGCGCCGCATGCACGTTGTGTGAGTTGCTGGCCGTGAAGCTGGGAACCGGGGGCGACCCATGTTGGCCGCCCGCAATCCACATCGTCAGCCCCAGAATCAAGGTAGGCACCATGGTGGTGAGCATCGTTCCCAGTGGTTGTTGCACTTGCTCTTGGACAATCTCCAGAATCCGCGCCACTTGTGCCTTGAGTTCTTGAACCTCTCGCGACTGGCTTTCCAAGCTGGTCTTTTTCTCCTTTCGCCCACCAGCGGTATAGTATGACGACCATTTTGTGGACAAGCCTTTCCTAGCCACACGACCAGCTGACGACGGCTTACTGAGCTTATCCTTGTTTTTCATTATGTTCAACGCCCTATTTAGAGTGTTGTCCCAAGGGGAGCTCTGAGACAACCCCGTGCTACTGCTTTCAGTCTCCTGCGGAAGGAATGTGAACCATTTAGAAATTTGGCTTCATTAATTAGAATGCAACCATATGGAGCTAATTACGCGGGGGTGTATTCCTTACCAGAACAAGCTCAAGCGCCTTGGTCTTTGGATCCGTGGTAAGCTCCTTTGTTACCGGGTCCTCCTTGTACCAGGCCCTGACAAAGTTCCTGGTCTGCTTGGCACGGTATTTCTCGAAGCGGGGCGGTAGGCCTTGCTCGGCACGTTCCGCGTCCTCCTTGTCCCATATAGGCTCCGCCACTCTTTAACCGCCGGGACCGAGTTGGTGGACCCCTAAGTTCAACTCCCGCATTTCTTTCCCTCACTAACTTGATTCCACGGTTGCACTGCTCTCGCACTTGATCTTGAACCCATTGTAGTCATCTTCACTGATGGAAGGATATTTCGCCTTGATCTTCTCATAACCATCAACTTTGTCAATCATTTTCTTCAATGCGCTTCTCCAAGTAGACAGGGACGTGCTCATCCTCATAAGGGCGGCACTGTTCACTTTATTCCCTGAGAGGCGTGTGTTTGAAAAGTCAGCGGAGAACTTGTATCGTTCGTGCAGCTTCATGAAGAGGAGGCTGCACAAATTCCCTCGGTCCTTATGCCTTAGGTTCTCGGTGTTGATCGAGACGCCGCTCTGGAGAATGCACCCGAGCTAAACTGAGTACCCCTTGACTAATTCTTTGGGCGCCGTTGGATGCCTGTCGGAGTTCACTTCAGTAAATTCCTCCTTGACGGTGCCGAGCATGTTCGGGCGCCGGTCCTTCCGTTGCCTCTTCGGTTGGCTGCCATCTGTGCGTGCGCTGCCATCATCAGTGGTGGCATCCTCTGCGGCACCATCAGTGGTGTCATCCTCGACACCACTAGGGGTTGTGTAGTCAGGATTGGTGTCTTCCGCGGCGTCCTCATAGCAGTGAGGTTCTTCCTCCATCTTCTGGGACAGCTCCCAGAATTGCTTGCCGCCCAAACCGCCGGCCTCATCATTGTGGGCCATGTTTCGCTCTAAATAGGAAAAAAGTTTGGTCAAAAAGTTGGTCATTGTCAAGGAACAAGATCATGGTCTCATCATTTAGGGTTTGTCGACACCGAGGCATCCTAAAAGCTAAGGTTTTATCATTTAGGGTTTGTCGACACCGAGGCACCCTAAAAGCCTAAGCTTTCATCATTTAGGTTCTTATCGACACCGAGGCACCCTAAAAGCCAAGTTTTATCATTTAGGGTTTGTCGGCGCTGAGGCACCCTAAATGCTAAGTTAAGTTTTCATCATTTAGGGTTTATCGATGCCGAGGCATCCTAGGTTGACTGATATATATGGGTATCTTCTAATAATATACCTATCAAGCTAAGGGAAGGAGAATTCTAAGTTGGGCCTAATCACTTGGCTCTATTGCCACCTATGGCAGTTGCTTTTTCGTCTGTCCACACATGAATTCATCATACGTGTTTAATGTAGCAAGAATAAAGGGGCAGTTGATCCTACTTAATTTAAGTACTAAGATACCCCAGCCCACGCATTAGTCGCAAGTACCCCATATGTCCTATTTTTAGCAAAGTCATGCTAAAATTCACGGAAAATTTCAGCATGACCTTTGCTGAAAATAGGACATATGGAGTACCCAAATTTGCCGGAACGGAAGTTAATCGACATTCTGGCAAACTCAAGGGCCTCTCGGGGTACCTGCAAAATCATTATCCCCGCGTAATGAAGTCGCCAATGGGTCATTTCAGAAGATCACAAGTAGCATCATCACAAGTACAAGATCATCACAAGTACAACAACAACAGCACTGAATAAAGGCATAACAGCAGCAGCAGCAGGTTTATTCTTCTTCTTCATAAAAATTAATTGGTGTGGTGACTCTATCTGCCCTCTAATGACTCACTCAACTTAACAGGACAACCCATAAGCATTGTTTTGATTCCAATAGCTGCTGTAAAATACATCCAGCAAAGGTGCTCTAAAGTCAGAAATACTACACCCCAAATCTTTAGCTCAATTCTAAAAATACATGGCTAGGACAACGTTAGCATTCAACCACAAGCCCAAGCGTATACTTAACTAGGCCCAGGTCCATTAAATTCTTACAGAAACCAAGAAATGGAATCAACTCCCCTTGTTGCTGATTCAGTCATGGGAGATGCCATGTCTCAAAAATATCAAGTAGCACCATCATGTTCGATTTCAATATAAGGAATATTACAAAATTAACAGTTAAGATCCCAGGTGAGTAACACACTTTGGTCTTCTAGTTACACAACAAAACTGACACCATAATCAGACCGAAATTTCGAACCACACACTTACTTTCAAATATCTAATTAGGAACATTTGAGACATAGGAAAACAGTGTACATCTGAAAATGCTGCAAACTATGAAGAAAAACAAGAACACTATGTAATACATGATTATTCAGTTAAGACAAGAGAAACCATCTACAACTACTACTCTAAATAATACACCTGTTAATATGTTTCTGAACATACATCCAGCAAAGATGCTCTAAAAAAATATTACGGCCCACGCCAACCCACCCCATCCCAGCTACTAGTACCACTTTCAAGTAATACACCTGTTAGTTCAACTCTGAAAATACATGCAGCCATTGTTGAGGAAATCGTTAACTGGTAGATGCTCGGCTGGCTGGCGAGTAGGGGATTAATAGGCTAATCGGCAAGTTAATCGGCCATTTAATCAATTAATCGGACGATTTATCAGTTTATCGGCTACTCTGTGACCCTAAGAGTAGGGATTAATCGGCAAGTTAACTGGTTAATCGGATGAATTCTTGAACAGGGCATGCAGCAAAGATACACCTCTTCTAATGATGTGATACTTTGAACAAACCTCCAGGACTCCCAAATGAGTTAAGAAATGGCTAACAATTTTCCTAGTCTAGTAGGGAACAGTTTTCCTAGTCTAGCAGGAAATAATAATTCACTTATAAAAAGGGTAGGAGATGAGAAGTGTAGTGGCCTCAGATTCACATTAAATAAGTAAATCAGCAGTAAGAGAGAAGCCAGAGACAATCACATATCATAGAAAACTCCTCAATAGCATACTTGGGTTAATATGATGATAGTAACATGTCATTGCTTTCGTTCATGGGTGCCTAACTTGATAAAAAGTGAAGAATGCAACGCAACACCAAGTGTGAGATAAGCTTGACTGGACAGTTGAGAAACTTCAGCACCTAACAATATTACCTCTTTGTAGTACTACCTCTTTGTAGGCTTGGAAGGCACAGACAGACAACACTAGCATTTTTGTCAAAAATTCTACTCCCTCATAAATCAATGTTGACTAAATTTTTTAAGTGCTCTTCCTAAAAATCACTAAAGCAGGAAATCTTTAACATAATGTACCCTGCAGCTTTATTCAATCAGTAAAGTCAACAGTGGGTTTCATTCAATTGATCAGGAGTAGGAGATCTTGGTGTTAGACCAAAAATTCAGTTATACACATTGTTAGTTCTTACCCTCATTTTTTCACATTGGTGAAAGAGCCTATCAATTCAGTTAAGTGTTTGCTTGCTTTAGTTTGACAGAAATGTTTTAGTTAAGTGTTCAGCTAACTTCAGACTTAAGAATAACGATGAAAATTTCAGACTTGTTAGTACAAATTCAGACTTGGCAGTACAAATTCAGAACATGGAGTTGGAAGAGAGAGGAGGACGAGGGTGATTTGATGGCGGGCTGAGGACGCGGGTGCGTCGATGGCGGGCTGAGGACGAGGGTGCGTCCCCTTCTCCTCCCAATCGCGCCTCAGATCAGGCAGGACGACGGCGATGGCGGCGTAGCAGCGGGCCCCGTGCTCCTTCTTCAGAGGAGGGGAGAGGCGGTCAAGGATGACGGTGATGGCGGCGTAGCAGCGGGCCCTGTGCTCTATGCAGAGGCCAGAGAAGTCGAGTCAGTTAGGGACAGGAGGCCGAAGGCGATGGACGAGTGGAGGAGGAGGGGGTCTTACGGGCGGAGGAGACCGGGCGGCGGCGCAGTGGGTGAGGCGGCGGCGCAGTGGGTCAGCGCGGTGGGTCAGGCTAGCAGTCATGGCGGCAGGCCGTCGGTGGTGAGGACCGAGACGGCGAGGTGGGGCGCGGGGGTCGTCGGAGCGGGTGAGGAGCAAGGGGGGGAAGTGTATCTGGCGAGGGAGGGACGAAGTGATCGGGCGAATTAGCTAGGGGGGAAGATCACTAATGGCGCACCCCCTGGCGGTGCGCCATTAGTATGTTTTTTTATAGCAATGGCGCACCCCCAAGCAGTGCGCCATAAGTAATCTTTTTTTAGATAGCAATGGCGCACCAGCCAGCGGTGCGCCATAAGTAATTTTTTTTATTTTTTGTTGCATCTAATAATTTTTTAGAAAATGAATATAAATATGAAACAGTAATAAATTTTTATAAAAACAGTAATATTTTTTTAAAATATCATCAAATTTGTTATTTGAAAATATTTATGAATATAAAAAATATCATCAAATTTGTTATTTGAAAATATCATCAAATTTGTTATTTGAAAATATAATCAAATTTGTTTTTTTATTTTTAGTTGCATTCATTTGTGACGGTGGAGCGGGGAGGGTGCAGGGGGTCATCAGCG
>NC_041383.1:316299362-316364099 GCF_002162155.2 Triticum dicoccoides | reverse complement strand
GGGTTGTCGGTGGCGGTGGAGCGGGGGAGGGTGCGGGGGGTCGGCGGTGGCGGTGGAGCGGGGAGGGTGCGGGGGGTGCTCAGCGGCGAGGGGAATCTGGCGAGGAGGGATAGCGATCGAGATGGAGGGGGATCGAGATCGAGTGTCCTCATGAATATTCAATATTTTTTCATACTGAATATGAAAAAATATCATCAAATTTGAAAAAAATATTCATGAATTCAAGAAGTGCCCATGAAATATAAAAATATTCATGAGTTCAAAAAGTGCCCATGAAATACAATTGAGAAATGAATGCTAAAATTTAAATACGTACAATCGATCTTAGCTAGCTATCTGTTCACAATCTTCTTGCCCTACTTTTTCGCAAATGGAGTTCTTCTGTGGAATGGACGTCCTTTAGGTTGGGTGGTGCTGCTTCTTATTGTGGTGTATGGCACTTCATCGTCATTGTCATGTTCCATCTTCGGGTTGCCGTACTTGTCGAAGTCTTGCTCATTGGCGACTCCATCCATTCCGATGATCTTCCTTTTGCCTCTCCTCATGATAACACGGCTGGGCTTTGATGGGTCGGTAATGAAGAAGCATTGATCCACTTGGGAAGCTAGTACCCATGGCTCATTTTTCGCGGTGACGTTTGCGCCTGTGGTCTTGGATTTGGCTTCGGGTATAACCATGGTGGTTAAATACCTGTCTTCTTTTAGGATGCTCTTGGACCATCTGACACGGAACACCGGGACCTTCTCTCCAGTGTAGCTCAGCTCCCAAATCTCCTTGATCCTTCCGTAGTATCTGTCCTTGTCATTACCGGTGTAGGATTCCATCGTTACCCTGGAGTTCTGATAACCATCACTCTTCATGTCCTTGTACTCGGTGTAGAATGTGTAGCCGTTGATATCGTACGCCTCATAGGTTATCAGGTTGTGCTCGGTGCCCTGTGACAAGGCGAATATAAGTTGTTCTTCCGCGGAAGAATCCTCATGTAAAGGGTACGACAAAAGCTTCTGCTTGAACCAACACATGAAACATCAGTTGTGCTCTTTGATTATATCTCCGTCCGTCCTCTGTTGGCCTCGGTCATTGTATGTCTTCTCAATAAAGGTTTTGTGCTCTACCACCCAAGGATCGACCACGTCTATGTGTTGTAGTGCGACTAGGTTTGCTCTTTCAAAGTCGGCGAGTCGACCCTCGAAGTCGACATGCATTTCGCGGTGACCCTCGCAGTGACCCCATCCAGCGAGCCTGCCGAGGTGCCTGTTGACGGGCAGACCAACGGGGTTCTCGATGCCTAGATAATTCGTGCAGTAGGAGTTGCACTCTTCGGTCAGAAAGCCCCTGGCTGTGCTTCCCTCTGGACGTGACATGTTGAGAATGTATCGTTTGATGACACCATTCATCCTTTCGAACGGCATCATGCTGTGCAGGAACGTCGGCCCGAGTTGGATGATATCCTCCACGATATCGACCAGCAGATGCACCATAACATTGAAGAATGCGGGCGGGAAGTACATCTCAAGCTCGCATAGTATCACCATGATCTCTTCCTATAGCCTTCTGAGTTGCCTCACGCCAACCGACTTCCGAGAGATGACGTCGAAAATGTTGCATAGGCTAAATAGAGTTTCACGGACGTGAGCGTCCATGATCCAACAGAATGCAGCTGGAAGTATCTGCGTCATCAGCACATGACAGTCGTGAGACTTCATCCCGCTAAACTTCTGCTTCGCTAAGTCTAGGTATCTGCTTATCTTCCCCGCATAACCGTAAGGAAGTTTTACTCCTACGAGGCAGGTGAAAAACTGATCGATCTCCTCCTGACTAAGGGTGAAGCACGCGGGAGGGAAGTCATTTCCGGTCTTCTTGGCCTTCTTGCCTTTGCGACAACTTTCCGTGTCCTGCTTCGCCTCATCATCATCATCATTAGTGTGAAGCTCCTCCCTGATGCCCATTGATTTCAAGTCTGCCCTTGCTTTCGGCCCATCTTTGGTCCTCTCTGGCATGTTGAGCAGGGTACCAAGCAGACACTCGCACATGTTCTTCGTGATATGCAAGACATCAAGGCTGTGAGGCACACGGTGGATCTTCCAGTACGGCAAGTCCCAGAAAACATACCTCGTTTTCCATACCTTCAGCAGCGGCTCTGGCGCCTTTCGCTTCTTTCCCGGCTCTGGCGCCTTTTGCTTCTTTCCCGGCAGTGGGCAATCTTTCCAAATTTTCAACAGCTCGTCTATTTCCTCGCCGCTCCTCGTACGCGGGCGTTTTTGGGGTTCGGTTTCACCATCGAATAGATCCTTGCATTTTCTCCACGGATCATCGTCGTGAAGCCACCTTCGATGTCCCATGAACACGGTTTTCAAAGACCTTGGATCTCTATGTAGATGGCGATACGTTGTGTCATCCATGCACCTGACGCATCCAGAAAATCCGTGGACCACCTGCCCCGCGACATATCCGTAACCGAGATAGTCATGCACCGTCATGAGCAGTGCGGCTCTCATAGGGAAATATTCTTTCTCTGCGGCGTCCCACGTATTGGCTGGCGCTTTCCACAGCGTGTCTAGCTCCTCTTTCAGCAGCCCCAGATACAGATTGATGTCGTTCCCTGGTTGTTTTGGCCCTTCAATTAGCATACTCATGTGAATGTACTTCCTCTTCATGCACAACCAGGGGGAAGGTTGTACATCCACACAAACACAGGCCAGGTGCTATGTGTGTTTCTCTGGCTGCCAAACGGATTGACTCCATCGATGCTCGCGCCCAACACGATGTTCCTTGGATCCTTCCCAAATTCTGGGTGTTCGAAGTTCAACACTTGCCACTGGCTCACATCCTTAGGGTGACTCAGCATCTTGTCTTTTTTATTTATATCCGGATCATTTGCGTCATCTTCTCGCTTCTTCTCCTCCCTATTGCGTGCCAATGCAGGAGCTTTGCTACCTTAGGGTCCGTGAAATACCGCTGCAGACGAGGAGTGATCGGAAAGTACCACACCACTTTTTGAGGAGCTTTCTTCCTCTTCTTGTATCGAGTGATGCTGCACACCGGACATATTGTAGACTCCGCGTGCTCGTCCCGATAAATGATGCAATTGTTCATGCACACATGGTATTTCACGTGCGGTAAATCCAGAGGACACACGATTTTCTTCGCCTCCTCAAAACTGGTCGGGCACTTGTTCCCCTTGGGAAGACGTTCGTGCCAGAATGACATGTTCTCATCGAAGCATGCGTCGGTCATTTTGTGTTTTACCTTCATCTCCAGAGCCATGAGCGTTACTTTTAGGCGGGTATCCCCGGGCTTGCATTCTTCATACAATGGAGTAACCGCATGTGTCTCTAGTTGATCCAGCTTGGCTTTCTCCCGAGCGGCAGCTCTTGCTTTATCCGTCTGCTTGAGAAGCAGCTCTTGAATATGAGGGTCCTACACCCAGCCTATCGATGGTCCATTGTCGTCTGCTCCGGCATCTTCATCTTCATGATCATGCCCTTCGTCTTGATCTTCCTCATCATCATGTCCTGCATCTTCTACATGATGACTGTGTACATCATCACCGTCGTGATCATGTCCTGGAGATTCTTTTTCTTCTCGCCCGCCCGAGCCGCGGTGGTTGTCTTGCTGCCCTTCCTCATTTCTTTCCCAACCCCCATGGATGACTTCATAGTCATCTTCATCACCTTTCCACCGATAGCCATCCATGAAACCACGCAAGAGCAGGTGGTCCCGCACTTGCCCGAAATCCGGGTCCGCAATAAGGCTCTTCAGCTTGCATCTTCGACACGGACATCTTATCTCCATCTTGTTCTTTTGAAGCATCTCGGCCTTCGCAGAGCTCAAAAACCTATTCACGATGCCTTCGGTAATCTTGCGGACCATGGTCGCCTGCGGGGTAGAGGAAAACGATATTTTAGAACCAAGAAAAAAATTTGGCATGACTTTCCCTAAAAATAGGACCAAAAAGAATGCATAGTGCCAAAATTCTCGCTGGAATGGAAATGAATCAACATTCTGGCAAAATATTGGCAACTATCGCATTTCAAATACCGGTACCTGCAAACACAAACATATATGCAACACGACAAACATATGCAACACCACAAACATACATAGATCTAGCTAGGCCATAAAAAGTGCATGTGCATGTTGTTGGAGGGAGAAAAAAAGTAGATCTACAACATAAAGATAGCTTCCCCCTTACTTACCTATCAAAAAAAGGTGATTTAACCACTTAATTTGGATGAATCTATGGTGCAAATGATGTGAGGAGGAGAAGGCAGCCGAGACAAGCTTGGAGGAGGAGGTGGAGAGAATGAAGTGGGGAAAATGAGTGTGTAGGTGTGGTTGTCCAAAATATCTAGCTAGTCCCAGGTTACCAATGGCGCACCACACACAAATGCGCCATTAGTAACCCTGGTTACTAATGGCGCACCAGCTGGTGGTGCGCCATTAGTAGTTTTGCAAAATAATAATAATAATAAAATATAGTTGTGGCGCACTGTGTGGCTGGTGCGCCATTACTAGTTCAAACTAGTAATGGCGCACTCTGCCCAGGTGCGCCATTAGTATTTTTGGAAAAAAAAAATTGTTACTTTTGGCGCACTGTGTGGCTGGTGCGCCATTACTAGTTAAAACTAGTAATGGCGCACTCTGCCCTGGTGCGCCATTAGTATTTTTGGAAAAAAAAATTGTTACTAGTGGCACACCATGGGTCTGGTGCGCCATTAGTGTCTTTCACACTAATGGCGCACCAACACATGGCGCGCCACTGCTATATAGTAGTGGCGCACCACATGTCTGGTGCACCATTAGTGGCCATATCATCTATAGCCCTTTTCCTAGTAGTGCAATGATAGCGAATCTGGAGAGATGGCAATAAATGTCGGATTCCGCAATCTGATGTACGGGTCACGGAAAAAGCCTTCTAAAGGCAACTAGGACAGCCTAACCAAGTTGGATGCAATCCTGGACAGGCCCTCCCAAATGCATGGCACCCCTGAGAAGCCAGCCTGCCCTACCAACCGTAACTTTTGGGTGATAAAATAAGCCGACAAGATCACATCCTAGGACTCTGGCAAAAGCACTCGAAGCAAGGACGATGAGGAGCCCCGCGGGCCAAACAGTGGAGGACAAAAACCCTTCCCTTCTGAGTTCAAGAAGGTGAACTTGATCTAAGCCACCCATATACCAAGAAAGGAGAGGAAGAACCCGTAGCACCAAAGTTCAACCCATTGTCGGCTTGCCAGATCACCTTCGACCACAGGGACCATCCGACCAGTATCCATCTTGGAGGATCGGTAGCCTTGTTACTCGACCCCATTATCGATGGGTACCACCTCACGACAGTCCTTATGGACGGAGGTAGTAGGCTCTATTTGATTTATGCAGACACAGAGAGGAAAATGGGGATCAATCATGTAGGATACCGGGTTCCGGCAAAACCCTTAAGGTTCGAACTCTGGGGTGCGCACGAAGATCTTCTACCTACTGAAACACGCCCTCAGCCTCGCCGCGATTGCTAAGCTAGACCAGTGAACAACACAAGAGACACGAGGTTCATACTGGTTCGGGCCACCGTTGTGGTGTAATACCCTAATCCAATGTGGGGTGTGGTGGATTGCCTCTTGGGCTGATGCTGAATAGTACACAGGAAGAATAGCCTCGCGAGGAGAGGTGTTCTTGTGCTTGGTGGTGTGTTGATGGATTGGGTTCGAATCAAATACCCTCTACTGTGATGGCTATCTCTATTTATAGGGGCCCTGGTCCTGTTCCCAAATATTGAGCGGGAAGGGATCCAACAACGGCCATCTTGAAAGGGGACAATTAGTACAAGCTATCCTGACTAAAGGTGGTCTTCGACTGCCAAAGGTGCTGGTGATGACACCGTCTTGGGCTCCATGGTAACCTCTATCCTGCCGTTCTGCTGGTCTTGGTCTCGTTGCACCGATATGGAAACCTTTGCCTGATGCCTCGGTACTCCGTGCCTGCGCTTGCCCCCTTTGCACCAAAGAGGAAACGAGGACACTACGAAGGCTGGCGCCCGCCTGGCGCCCGTCTAGTCTTGATCGTCATGGCATGCGTCATGAGCACCTCGTGAGGTACCCCTTGCCTTGATCTCTCCACCTCCTCGGGAGCCTACCTGGTGAGGCCGCCCCTGAGGAGGCCTTGCACCGTTCGCCCATCAAGGTTTGGCCCCTCGCGAGGGTCTTGAGTGCTTCGTTGATGAAGAAGGGCTGTACTGGGCCATTGGTTGAGCCACGCAGCAGGCTGCAGGCAGGCAAGTCTGGGGACCCCTATTCCCAGAACGCCGACAAATCCGTCAAGGATCAAACCCAGTAACGCCACCTTCAATGGGGTTATTCCGGGCGTAGAGGCCCGCGGCTCAGGCACGGTGACTCTGGATGTGGAATTCGTCTCTCCAGACAACTTCCGCAGTGAAGACTTGATCTTCGATATTGCTCCATTCCATAGTGGCTACCATGCCCTTCTCGGCCGAATGGTGTTTGCCAAATTCAACACCGTCTTGCATTATGCATACCTTAAACTTAAGATGCATGGTCCTTTGGGCGTCATAACGATCAACGGCAACACAGAGCGCTCACTATGGACCGAGGAACATACTGCAGCTCTGGCAGCCGAAGACCAAGCCGTCGCCAACGTGCCTAGGTATTAACTCGCTATAAAGGCTAGAGATACAATTAAACAGGCCCGAGCCCATTCCCTGTCATGGGAGCCTGCCTACGTTAGTCGCAAATAGGGTCACGTGCCCCGCGACATGCCCAACATAGTCACGCTCTACGTGCCTCGTCAACACAACTTCGCGCTCAAGATACCATGGGTAGCCGTGAGGCCTATATCAAACAACAGCACTACGTGTTAGGCTTAACCGAACTATGGGATTACCGCATCCTTGGACGACAACGAGTATGACTCCGGACTCACCCAACATCAAGCTATGATGATACGACCACCTCTTAGGGTTCCTATTCAAGGAACCCCTCACCGGTACGCTTGTTTACACGGACGCCCCCTTACCTAGCAGAAGCAAAGGCACAGACATGCAACAGGGAACCATTGAGGCTTCAACCCACACAATAAGGCCCTGTGTAAACCTTTCTCTGATAATTTTCTTTTCCTACTCATCATGAATGCCTCGGCAATTTGAATTGTTCAGATAGACGTCAAGAGCTTATGGAAAATAAAAACACCTTTTACAGTGTTCAAGCATCCGTATTGTCTGGCACATTTTTCATTTTTTTGCTCTTTGAACAGCTGGGCATGCACACATTGTGTAAAAATACAAATCAGTTAATTGACCAAGAGCTTGATCTCTTCATGAGCTCCACGTACCAAGTCCGACACCACTTCTCATTGTGTGTTCGGCGTCTCGGTTACTGCACTATATGCATCAGTTCTGAACTATGTCTTGGGTCAATAGTTGGGTTGTGCGGCTCCTAAGCTTACCTCCCGACGTTCCTCATGTTTGGCTAAGAAGGTAAAGGGAGAAACCCTGCTATTGTACTTCTAGCTAGCCCAACTAAGCACCCCAGGGGAGACAGCCGAAAACTGACTTTCATAGTAAGCGTGAACTGGTCGGCGATCCAATGACAAGTGTTGAACTTAAAAATGATTGGCAATTTATCCGTGACATACGCAAGGTTCGTCCTAGAACAAACCATGTGATTATAAAGGCACGCCTTGGCTACCCCGTACATCGCAAAGCATTGGGGGCTAGTCATTAGCTCCTGCAGTCAAGCTCCTATGGCTAAGTGAAAGCAATAAAGCCGCATAGTCTGATTGCCTAGTCTCTCTCACACACTAGCACCTTTGAAAACTGAGACGTCTGCTAAGGGTAACAGTGCGGAGACGAAACACCCCTCGTATTATTCACTTGGGGGATAAAGCCGACGACTGGTAACTTTCTGAATAAATAAACGGCCTCACATGAGTCAAAATAAAATTACCATAGTATAAAGCATGCAAACGGGACACATTGCACAAGGTATAGTTGACAACTTAATACAATTAGTCAAGGATTACATCTTTGGCACACTGGCCATCTATCGCCCGAGCATCATCCATAACTTGTGCGAAGTACAGTTCGGGGCAGCGAGGCTCTTAGGCCAGTGACCATGTCCATCGGCTTGATCTTAGGCCAGTGAACCATGGTCTTCGCAAAGGCCAGCCTAGATCCCTCGAGGCATGCAGAACGCATCTCTGCATCAATCCGGGGCGACACATCAGGCAACTTCTACACCAGGCCAAAGTAGTTGCTCGGAATTGGCTTGGAGGGCCACAGCCGGACACAAAGGTCCTTCATAGCCGGCCTAGCCATCTGATGCAGCTCCATTAGCTACTTCATCTGGTTGCTGAGGAGGGGAGGGTGCTCAGGCGCATGGAACTATGCCCAGAATAGCCGCTGCTCGATGTCCCCCTCCCGCAGGGTGTAGTGCTCGGTCGCATCCACCACAGTCCTTGGAAGTTCTCCGAAAATGCCTGCGGAGCGCCAAACCAACATCAGCAATGCGAACCTATTTCCACCAAAAACACTCTGCAGTAAGTATGGCTTACCATCTACGATCTGCCTCACTTGGCGGAGCTCCTCTCGGGCACCCCACACTTTGGTCCTAGCCTCTCGGAGCTCTTTTTCGACCTTGGATAGCTCGACGGATGCTCTTTCTATTTCTGCTCAAGGTCCTCACATTTCGTGACGGCATCCTTGAGCTCCAGTTGCACTTCGGCCAATCGAGCCTCGTGCTTCTCACCGACGGTCTTCCCCGTGTCGAGTTCGGCCACCGCCTTTTTGATAGCCGCTTTCTTTTCGGCCGCCTCGGCCTCGGCCCTCTTCAGCGCAACCTTGAGGCCCTTGACCTCCGCAGCGGCAGCTGCAGCCACCAAACAGTGTGTGCTTAGCATCCAATCCATAATGTAACTGTACAGAGGTGTTAACTATGCACTTTGATTGGAGCTTACCTTGCGCCTCATCAAGGAATTTGTTGACAAGGTCAAGCTCTTCATCAGAGTGTTTAAGCTTCCGATCTCTCCTCCAGCGCCACGGCATTAGCAGCCGCCTCCAGGGATGATGCCTGCAATATCAATTTAATCATGATGCCTCAAATACTGGCCTACGGATATTCGACTCCCTGTTAGGTTTTTTGCAAATCCTCACAAAATCTTGGGGGGCTATTATGCACTGGGCCTACTCAAACTCTAGTTAAAGGCTAATTCGGTTTTACGAAGAAAGGGCATTACTTGACTCACCTCGAAGCTTGTCAAAAGGCCTTGGACAGTGATACATCTCCAGTGTATCTACAATTTTTTATTGTTCCATGCTATTGTATTATCTATTTGGATGTTTTATATGCATTAATACACTATTTTATATTGTTTTTGGGACCAACCTATTAACCTAGAGCTCAGTGCAAGTTCCTATTTTTTCCTTGTTTTTGAGTTTCGGAGAAACGGAATACCAAACGGAGTCCAAACGGAATGAAACCTTTGCGATGATTTTTCTTTGACCAAAAAACAACCAGGAGACTTGGAGATCAAGTTAGAGGAGCCACAAGGCGGCCACAAGGACAGAGGGTGCACCAAGTGGAGTAGGGCGCGCCCCCACCCTTGTGGGACCCCTCCCCCCCGTGACCCTCCTGACCTAATTCTTTCGCCTATATATTCCCATATATCCCCAAACAACCAGAGGCATCCACCAAAACACTTTTCCACCGCCGCAACCTTCTGTATCCGTGAGATCCCATCTAGGGACCTTTTTCGGCACCCTGCCGGAGGGGGATTCGATCATGGAGGGCTTCTACATCAACTCTATTGCCCTTCCAATGAAGTGTGAGTAGTTTACCATACACCTACGAGTCCATAGCTAGTAGCTAGGGCTTCTTTCTCTCCCTTTGATTCTCAATACGATGTTCTCCTCGATGTTCTTGGAGATCTATTCGATGTAATACTTTTTTTGCCGTGTGTTTGCTGAGATATGATGAATTGTGTATTTATGATCAGATTATCTATGAATATTATTTGAATCTTCTCTGAATTCTTATATGCATATTTTGATATCTTTGTAATTCTCTTCGAACTATCGGTTTGGTTTGGCTAACTATATTGGTTTTTCTTGCAATGGGAGAAGTGCTTAGCTTTGGGTTCAATCTTGTGGTGTCCTTTCCAAGTGACAGTAGGGGCAGCAACATCGAGGATAAAAAGATGGAGTTTTCATCATATTGCTTGATTTAATTCCTCTACATCATGTCATCTTACTTAATGTGTTACTCTGTTCTTCATGAACTTAATACTCTAGATGCCGACAGGAGTCGGTCGATGTGTGGAGTAATAGTAGTAGATGCAGAATCGTTTCGGTCTACTTGACAAGGACGTGATGCCTATATTCATGATCATTGCCTTAGATATCTTCATAACTTTGCGCTTTTCTATCAACTACTCAACAGTAATTTGTTCACCCATCGTATTATTTGCTATCTTGAGAGAAGCCTCAAGTGAAACTTATGGCCCTTGGGTCTCTATTTCATCATATTAGTTTCTGATCTTCTATTTTCCATCATATTAGTTTCCGATCTACTATTTTGCAGTCTTTTACTTTCCGATCTATACACCAAAAATACCAAAAATATATACTTTATCGTTTATCTATCTCTATCAGATCTCACTTTTGCAAGTAACCGTGAAGGGATTGACAACCCCTTTATCGTGTTGGGTGCAAGTTGTTTGATTGTTTGTGTAGGTATTCGGTGATTTGTGCGTTGTCTCCTACTAGATTGATACTTTGGTTTTCGAACTGAGGGAAATACTTATCTCTACTTTGTTGCATCACCCTTTCGTCTTCGATGGAAAACCAATGCAAGCTCAAGAAGTAGCAGGAAGAATTTATGGCGCCGTTGCCGGGGAGATGTACGCCAAGTCAAGACATATCAAGCACCCATCATAAAACTCTCATGTCTTGCATTATATTATTCACCATTTGCCTCTGATGTTCCTCTCCCCCACTTCTAAAATGATTTTTGAAAAAAATGCCTTTTTATTCGCCCTTCTTTCGTTCATCTTTTTGGTTTGCATTTTTTCTTGTTCGCTATCTTTTTTTGTGTTACCATGTGCCCTCTATTTGCTTGCGTCTTCACTTGCTAAAAAACTAAGTTTATGGATCCTCATGCACTTGCTAATCTTTTTAAGAGATCCAATTATGATGAACCAATTGCTATTGAGTTTTGTGCACCAGATTATCTTTATGAAGTTTTGCTTGAAATTCGTGAATCTGGAAATTGTGATGAAGAAATTTATGAAGAGATTCATGATAGCTCCTTGAATATAAAGCATTATTGAAATGATTTTACTATTAATTCTATTGATGTCAATAGTGATAGTAATATGCAAAACCCTAAGCTTGGGGATGTTAGTTTTTCTATGTCCACTAGTTGTTGCAAAGATCATGATTGGGGTGATTCTTCTTATGATCTTGAAAATTTATTTAAGCCCCATGATGAATATGAGATTTATAATGACGTTTGCAATAATATTGAACATGGGTTTGGAAGACTGTCAACTTTAGATCCCACATATTTGTAGAATGTTCAATCTTATGAAATTTTTGATAAAAGTGGGTTTGGAGAGGTCTTGACTTTAGTTAATGTTGATCCCAGTATTTTGGAAGAGTGTCCACTTCGCATGCATTTGGATCGTGTTGAGAAATGTTATGTGATGGCTATATTGTTGAATTTTCTTATGATCCTACATGTAATTATTATGAGAGAGGAAAATATGGTTGTAGAAATTTTCATGTTACTAAATTACCTCTTGTTATATTGAGATTGTTATAGTTTCTTTCTTCTTCCATGCATATGCTAGTTTTTGCTTGCCTGGATAATTTGTTTGCTTATAAAATGCCTATGCATAGGAAGTATGTTAGACTTAGATGAGTTTGTCACGTGTTTCATGATGCTCTATTTGTGCTTCAATTCCTCTCTTTTATGTGAGCATCATTGAAATTATCAATGCCTAGCTAAAGGCGTTAAACAATAGTGCTTGTTGGGAGGCAACCCAATTTTATTTTTGGTCTTTGCTTTTTTGCTCCTGTTTTGCTTTGAATAATTCATATAGCCTATGGTTAGATGTGTTTTTGTGTTTTATTTAGTTTTGTGCGAAGTAAGACCTTTGGGATGGCTTACAGTTATAGTTGTTTTGATCTTGCTGAAAAACAGAAACTTTTGCGCCCAGGAAAATAGTTTTCATAATTCACAGAAGTGTGCTTTTCATAAGATTCTTTTTGAAATGGATTGGTACAAAAATTTACCAGGTTGTCCTAATTT
This sequence comes from Triticum dicoccoides, assembly GCF_002162155.2. Lineage (NCBI taxonomy): Eukaryota > Viridiplantae > Streptophyta > Magnoliopsida > Poales > Poaceae > Triticum > Triticum dicoccoides. The sequence goes on along the minus strand of NC_041383.1, from coordinate 316,351,779 downwards.
CTCAGAATTACTGAAGTTACAGAAGTATTCGAGAGTTACAGATTCCTACAGACTGTTCTATTTTTGACTGATTCTATTTTCTATGTGTTGTTTGCTTATTTTGATGAATCCATGGGTAGTATCGGGGGGTATGAGCCATGGAAAAGTTGGGATACAGCAGATATTACACCAATATCAATAAAGAATGAGTCCATAATAGTACCAAAAGTGGTGATTTATTTTCTTATACTAACGGAGCTTATGAGATTTTGTGTTGAGTTTTGTGTTGTGAAGTTTTCAAGTTTTGGGTAAGGATTTGATGGACTATGGAATAAGGAGTGGCAAGAGACTAAGCTTGGTGATGACCAAGGCACCCAGGGTAATATTCAAGGACAACAAAGAGCCTAAGCTTGGGGATGCCCCGGAAGGCATCCCATTTTTCCTCTTCGTCTATCGGTAAATTTACTTGAGGCTGTATTTTTATTCACCACATGATATGTGTTTTGCTTGGAGCATCTTGTATGATTTAAGTCTTTTCTTTTTAATTTGCGACAATCATCCTAGCTATACACAACTTTTGAGAGGGACACACATGAATCGTGATTTATTAGAATAGTATATGTGCCACACTTATATCTTTTGAGCTAGGCAATTTTGCTCTAGGGCTTCACTTATATCTTATTAGAGCACGGCGGTGGTTTTATTTCACAGAAATTGATGAACTCTCATGCTTCACTTATATTATTTTGAGAGTCTTTAAGCATCATGGTAATTTGCTTTGGCTCTAAATTTAGTCCTAATATAATAGGCATTTAAGAGGGATATAATAAAAACTTTCATATAAAGTGCATTGAATACTATGAGAAGTTTGATTCCTTATGGTTATTGTGAGATATGAATATGGTGATATTTGAGTCATGATAGTGAGTAATTGTGAATTTTTGAGAAATACTTGTGTTGAAATTTGTGATTCTCGTAGCATGCACTTATGGTGAACCATTATGTGATGAAGTCGGAGCATGATTTATTTTTTGATTGTCTTCCTTATGAGTGGCAGTCGGGGATGAGCGATGGTCTTTTCCTACCAATCTATCCCTAGGAGCATGCGCGTAGTACTTTGTTTCGATAACTAATAGATATTTGCAATAAGTATGTGAGTTCTTTATGATTAATGTTGAGTCCATGGATTATACACACTCTCACCCTTCCACCATTGCTAGCCTCTCTAGTACCGCACAACTTTCACTGGTACCATACACCCACCATATACCTTCCTCAAAATAGCCACCAAACCTACCTATTATGGCATTTCCATATCCATTCCGCGATATGTTTCCATGCAACTTTCCACCGTTCCGTTTATTATGACACGCTTCATCATTGTCATATTGCTTTGCATGATCATGTAGTTGACATCGTATTTGTGGCAAAGCCACCTTTCATAATTCTTTCATACATTTCACTCTTGATTCATTTCACATCCTGGTACACTGTTGGAGGCATTCATATAGAGTCATATTTTTTTCTAAGTATCGAGTTGTAATTCTTGAGTTGTAAGTAAATAAAAGTGTGATGATTTTCAGTATTAGAGCATCGTACCATGTGAGGAAAGGATGATGGAACTATGATTCCACCACAAGTCAGGATGAGACTCCAGACGAAAAAAAGGAAAAGAGGCCAAAAAAATGAGAAAGGCCCAAACAAAAAATAAAAAAATGGGAGAAAAAGAGAGAAGGGGCAATGTTACTATCCTTTTTCAACACTTGTGCTTCAAATTAGCACCATGATCTTCATGATAGAGAGTCTCCTATGTTGTCACTTTCATATGCTAGCGGGAATTTTTCATTATAGAACTTGGCTTGTATATTCGAATGATGGGATTCCTCAAATTTCTCTAGGTACTAGTGACCAAGTGAGTTCGATGCACACCCACTTAGTTTCTTTTTGATCTTTCATAAAACTTATAGCTCCAGTGCATCCATTGTAGCAATCCCAACTCACTCACACTAATATCTATTGATGGGAATCTCCATAGCCCGTTGATATGCCTAGTTGATGTGAGACTATATCCTTATTTTTGTCTTCTCCACAACCACTGTATTCTATTCCACATATAGTGTTATGTCCATGGCTCACCCTCATGTATTGCGTGAAAGTTGAAAAAGTTTGAGAACATCAAAAGTATAAAACAATTGCTTGGCTTGTCATCGGGGTTGTGCATGATTTGAATATTTTGTGTAATGAAGATGGAGCATAGCTAGACTATATGATTTTGTAGGGATAAGCTTTCTTTGGACATGTTATTTTGAGAAGACATAATTGCCTTCTTAGTATGCTTAAAGTATTATTGTTTTTATGTCAATATTAAAGTTTTGTTTTGAATCTTATGGATCTGAACATTGATGCCACAATAAAGAAAATTACATGGATAAATATGTTAGGTAGCATTCCACATTGAAAAATTCTGTTTTTATCATTTACCTACTCGAGGACGAGCGGGAATTAAGCTTGGGGATGCTTGATACGTCTCCAACGTATCTATAATTTTTTTATTGTCCCATGCTATTATATTATCTGTTTTGGATGTTTTATATGCATTAACATGGTATTTTATATTATTTTTGGGGACTAACCTATTAACCTAGAGCCCAGTGCCAGTTCATGTTTTTCCTTATTTTTGAGTTTCGCTGAAAAGGAATACCAAACAGAATGAAACCTTCATGATGTTTTTTCTTAGATCAGAAGACAACCAGGAGATTTGGAGATGACGTCGGAGGAGTGAGGCGGCCACAAGGACGGAGGGCGCGCCAAAGGGAGTAGGGCGCGCCCCCACCCTTATGGGCCCCTGTGAACCTCCTGACCTAATTCTTTCGCCTACCCATATATCCCCAAACCAACAGAGGCATCCACGAAAACACTTTTCCACCGCCGCAACCTTTTGTACCTGTGATATCCCATCTAGGGACCTTTTCCGTCTCCCTGTCGGAGAGGGATTCAATCACGGAGGGCTTCTACATCAACTCTATTGCCCTTCCGATGAAGCGTGACTAGTTTACCACAGACCTATGGGTCCATAGCTAGTAGCTAGATGGCTTCTTCTCTCTCTTTGATTCTTAATACCATGTTCTCCTCGATGTTTTTGGAGATCTATTCGATGTAATACTTTTTTTGCGGTGTGTTTGACGAGATCCGATGAATTGTGTATTTATGACCAGATAATCTATGAATAATATTTAAATCTTCTGTGAATTATTATATGCATGATTTGATATCTTCATAATTCTCTTCAAACTATCGGTTTGGTTTGGCCAACTAGATTGGTTTTTCTTGCAATGGGAGAAGTGCTTAACATTGGGTTCCATCTTGCGGTGACCTTTCCCAGTGATAGTAGGGGCAGCAAGGCACATATGGTATTGTTGCCATCGAGGATAAAAAGATGGAGTTTTCATCATATTTCTTGAGTTAATTCCTGTACATCATGTCATCTGACTTAATGCGTTACTCTGTTCCTCATGAACTTAATACTCTAGATGCATGCAGGAATCGGTCGATGTGTGGAGTAATAGTAGTGGATGCAGAATCGTTTCGGTCTACTTGACACAGACGTGATGCCTATATTCATAATCATTGCCTTAGATATTGTCATAACTTTGCGCTTTCCTATCAATTGCTCGGTAGTAATTTGTTCACCCACCATATTATTTGCTAATTTGAATGAAGCCTCAAGTGAAACCAATGGCCCCCGGGTCAATTTTCCTTCATATTAGTTTCCGATCTTCTATTTTCCATCATATTAGTTTCCGATCTACTATTTTGCAATCTTTTACTTTCCGATCTATAAACGAAAAATACCAAAAATATTTACCTTATCGTTTGTCTATCTCTATTAGATCTCACTTTTGCAAGTAACCGTGAAGGGATTGACAACCCCTTTATCGCGTTGGGTGCAAGTTGTTTGATTGTTTGTGCAGGTATTCGGTGATTTGTGTGTTGTCTCCTACTAGATTGATACCTTGGTTCCCAAACTGAGGGAAATACTTATCTCTACTTGACTATATCACCCTTTCCTCATCAAGGGAAAAACCAACGCAATCTCAAGAAGTAGCAGACAACATCGTTCAGTCCTACGTGGACGGACTGAACACCCTGTGGAACCGCACCCATAAGGGTGTTGTGCTCGTCAACAATGACACAGTTGTACCCCAACTCCTCCATCACGTCCGGCCAGCCCGCTGCTGCCTGGCTGTTGGTGTTCAACACGGGTGGTGGGACCTCAACCCCCTTCGCTGGAAGGTGGGACCGCCACCTCCGATGTCCTTGGGGGCTAAGGTGCGGCTGGCTCGGATGGCCCGGATGATATGGACTCACCTCCCATGTTCGCCAGGAGGGACACATCCTCCTTGTCTTTGGCGACCGAGTCATCGACCTCGGCCATGATTGCGCCGCCGCCCTCCTCCGTGCTTAGACGGGGAGGGCCCTTCGGGACAGCACCTCCCGAGCCTCTTCAGGGACCAAGGGAGGCATGGAGCCTGGTGCTGATCCGCTATACTCCAACTTGGCGGGCGGAGAGTCCTCTCCAAGGTCTGCTTGGCAGGGTGGCCGCTTGGTGGGCTATTATATTATGCGATCAGCTTCTATCAGTAATGGACTAGTAGAAATGTAGTGAGTAAGAAATGTTGAGGTTCATACCTCGTGGTGAGGGGCTTGACCCTAGGGTCCTTCTCCGGGACCTCTTCGGAAGCCGTGGACACCTCATCGGAGTCCAAACTATCGGGCAGAACCAACTTGGGTCTGCACTGCCTCTTCTGGGTCCGAGGAGGTTGCTCCTCCTCGACGTCCTCGGACGCTTCTCTCTTCTTGGAGTGGGAGTAGGCACTTTCGTCCTTGTCTCCATCCTCCTCCCTATCTTGGGCTAACGGGGCCGCAACATCTCTAGCCTTGGTCGCCAGACAATCTCTCAAGCGGAGGCCTTCTCTGGCCTCCGGTAGATCTTTCTTCTTCTTTCCTTTCTTCTCTGGCGCCTAGCAAGGCGCCACGACTGGAAGCTCCTCCAGGTGAGCTGTTTGAGGCTCTTCGGGCAGTGGAGCCAGACTGCTGATCTTCATGGCCTTCTCAAGCTAGCCCCATGAAGGTAACAAAAACGAACTTAGACCAAATTATGTGCAGTATGAGCGTCTGAATGTCAGTCGGGAAAAAGATCAATTACCTTCTTCAGGGAATTAGCAGTGTCGAGACCAATGTCTTCTTTCTCGGCCTGCCATTCCTTCTGAGGCTTGAAAAATGGCTTCCACACCTTGTCGTGGGTAGTGCTAAAGAAGTACTGCACGGTGTTCGGGCCATCAGGCTTATAGTACCACATCGGAGTGGCCCTCAAGGAAGGAGGCGGTGGCCAAGCATTATCTGGATCAAATTGGTTATCTTGGCGCCGGTCTCCATTAGGTTGGAGATACATTTCTGCAGCATCTTCATCTGATTGGTGAATCCCCACTCAAGACCTTTCTTGGTCCACGAGGTTAATCTTGCTGGGGGTCTGGATCTAAATTGGGGAGCCGCCATCCAGGACGTATCCCATGGTTCCGTAATATAGAACCATTCCTTCTGCCACACCTTGACGGTGTTGATGAATGTGCCCTCTGGCCATTGAACTCGGGTGAGCTTGCTGATCATCGCTCCACCACAGTCCGCCTGGGTGCTGCCAACTATCTTCGGCTTGACGTTGACCACCTTCAGCCATAGGCCAAAATGCGGCTTGACTCGCAGAATGGCCTCACAAATGGTGATGAAGGCCGAGATGTGGAGGAAGGAGTTGGAGTCTAGATCATGAAAGTCTAGCCCATAAAAGAACATCAAACCCCGAACAAAGGGGTGCAGAGGAAATCCCAGCCCCTGGATAAAGTGGGGGAGGAATACCACCCTCTCGCCTGGTTTCGGTGTGGGGACGACCTGGCCCTCTTCAGGAGCCCAGTGAGTGACGTCGTCCGACAAGTAGCCGGCTCATTTCAGCTCCTTGATGTTGCTGTTGGGAAAGACGAAGGCCTCCCACTTGCCGTTGGCACCGGACCCGGCCATGGCCGAAGCTAGGGAGAAGCGGGGAAGGGACTCTTCACAGAAGAATGAGGCAGCGCGCTAGAGCTCTGGAGATTGGAAAAGTGACAGCGAGAGGTGGAAGAAGGCATAGGCTGGTAACTATGGTTGTTCCCCTTTTTATGGGCCGCGGAGAAGTCAAGGGTTCCTTTTTCCATGCCCTTTGCCTTTTCGCTTGTAGATATACTCATGATGTTATGTGTGGGTGGGATAATCGAAATCATTGACCATATCCCCTAGAAAGTTAGGCACGATCTCTGCCTTGATAAGACATGCCAATGGAGGGGCGGCCTCGAGCCGCATATGGAAAACTTCCAACCGTTCGGTGTTATGACAGGACGCGACCCTTCGCCAAAAAGTTGTCAGGCAAGGGCGTTGTTCACATTGGGGCCCTTTTTCCTTCAAGGCTAAGTTAAGACAATGCTCCAGATTCTGGAAACCTCTCGACTTAGAGCATGCACATGACAGAATGGAGAACTCGCCTCACAAGCCGAAGACTATGGGATATGCGGATGCCGATCACAAACCATGGCATTGGAGGCTAGTTCGGGGGCTACTAAGAGAGTCCTGGATTAAGGGATCCTCGGGCTTCCGGCCCATTGCTTATGGGTCGGACTGATGTCTATTATGGAGCCGAGCCAGGGCATGGACCCGCAACCAGATAGGAGAACTTCGGAGCCATGGTGTGCCCTCCAAGTCAAGATTTAGTATGATCTTTCCCTTGTTGTAACCGATGGCATGCAATCCTGACCCTACTGGTGTCTATATAAACCAGAGGGTTTTAGTCTTCAGGGCTAGAGCAACATCCAATCCCTCATCAACCTAGGGTTTAGCTCGCCTGATCTCGAGGTAGATCAACTCTGTAATCATACCATACACATCAAATACAGTCAAGCAGGACGTAGGGTTTTAGCTCTTAAAGAGGGCCCAAACCTGGGTAAACACCGTGTTCTTCATCCCTTGTTCCCCATTGATCCTAGATTCACAGCTCGGGACCCCCTACCCGAGATCCACAGGTTTTGATACCGACAATGCTCGCCGGGTAGGCAGTTATCCTTAGTTGAATTTTAAAAGGTCGCTCAACCAAGTTTGGCCATGCTTTTCCCTGATTATGCCTGATTTCCAAATTGTGTATACTACTTAGCCTCAAAGGCCAACTGCTCAAGTGAACAATGCCTTCGTGTGACAAGTTTTAGCAAGAGGTCACACCCGACCATAGGCACTGATCAGTCACGAAAAAGTTGATTCGCGGTTCAAGGCAGTTTCTCCATTAGCACATCCAATCAATATGGAGATCATGCCCCATTTTTTAAGGGATATGATCAATGATTTGGTTTATCCCATGAGCGCATAACAGCATGATTATACCGGGAAGTGGCGAGGTCCGCAACATAGTAAAGGGACTCTTGGTAGTAGAACTGCTTATAAAAGGGAAACATCCACCAAGTTCTCCATACGCCCTTAGTTCCTCTATCACTATCGCCTCTCCAATCTCCTGAGGTCCAAGCGCCCAGATCTATTCCTCCTTTAAATCCTTCCTAACCACTTCCTCAATCCAGCCATGGCTAGATCTGGCTCGAAAGGCAAGCGGGAGGCCTCCAGCATCACTAGCAACAACATCGAGGAGCAGAAGTGCACTGGCTACCTCCCGGCCAACTTCACCCACCGAGATCCGGAGGAGGGCCAGGTCATCCCTACGCCCCAGGTAGGCGAGAGGGTGGTGGTCGTCCCCCACTTCATCAAGGGGCTAGGCTTCCTGCTCCACCCCTTTGTTAGGGGGTTAATGTTCTTCTACGGGTTGGAATTTCATGATCTCTCCCGAAACTCCTTCTTGCATATTTCAGCCTTCATTGTTATCTGTGAGGCTTTTCCACAGGTCCAGCCACACTTCTGCTTGTGGCTAAAAGTCTTCAATATCAAGCTGAAGATAGTCGATGGCCAGCATGCAGACTGTGTGTAGGGGGCGATGATCAACAAGATCCCCCGAGTTGAGTGGCTGGAGGGTACCTTTATAGATATCATCAAGATCTAGCAAAAAGATTGGTTCTGTATAAGCGAACCACATGGCGCGGGCTGGTCAGCAGCGCTCGAATTGAGATCTAGACCAAACCAAGAAGGGCCATGCTTGGGGTTTCCTGCGTAGGTGGAGTTATTGCAAAAACGCATCTCCATGATGATGAAGGTGAAGGCCGAGCTGACTAACCTGGTTTAGGTGATGCTTTGCCGGGCCGCCCCAATGTGGTCCTACAAGCCTGAAGACCTCGCCAACGTGCTTCACTTATATGGCACCACCCACTACAAGATGTGGAAAGTGTTGTACAAGCCCCAAAAGGATTGGTCGGCCAAGGAAGAGGACATTAGCCTGGACACGGCACACCCTCCCCTGGAGGTAATAATGTTTTATTCCTTATGTTCGTATATCTTCCTTTTAACAAGGAGCTTGACTCCTTCTGCCCCGTATTTGCAAAGCTGGCTAGAGAAAGTCGTGTGGATCGATAGCTCAACCCTGCTACTCGAGGGCCCCAGGACGGCCCTGTTGGAGGAGAAGTTGGCCATGGTGCCGTATAAGGCACCAAAGAATAAGGAGAAGAAGAAAGGCAAGAAGAGGGAGGCCTGAGAAGGCCTCCGCCCAAGGGGACCCCAGTCACCAAGTCCGGGGAAACCAAAGACCCTCCACTCATGAGGGGGAGCAAGCAGAGGACGGGGAGGAGACTGTCAGATTATGTAGAAGAGGATCAGCCTCCTACCCGAAGAAACAATGTAGGGCCAAGGTGGCCCTGTCCGATGAAAGCTCGGACTCCGCAGAATAGACCGAGGCTTCCAAAGAGGTTCCCTGCAGGAACCAGGGTCAAGCCCCCTGCCCAAAGGTATGATTTCGAAGACTCTCGGGGTGTTTGCCTCAAGGTTTATTACTAACCATATGCTTGTTTTTCATATTGCAGCCCACCGCGCGACCTCCTCGCTGATCGAGTCTCGGAAGGGGACTCTCTGCTAGCCGAGCTAGTGGAGAGCGGGACTGCATCACGCTCCACGCCTCCCCCGGTCATCGAGGAGACTGAGGAGGTGTTGTCCCAAAAGACCCCTCCCAGCCGAACACGGGGGGAGGGGGTGATGATGTCATGGCTGAGGTTAATACCTCAGTTGCCGACGACCAGTAGGAGAGATCCCTTATGGCAAACAAAGAGGGGGAGCTCTGTCAATCTGATCTCTCCCCGAAGACTGTCCTGGAGACCTCAAAGTCATCCTTTCCGACCTATACTGATGGGGGGGCCAAGGCTCCACCACCAGCACCATTGGCAATGAAGCAGGTCGCAGAAGGGTGGCCGGACGTAATGGAGGAGACTTTGAATAGCTCCGCCATTGTCAAAGAACACTGTTCCCTGATGGTCGTGGTTTTACAATGTATTCAGTCATTTAACAGCGGACTGAAGGAGGCTTTTGGTGGCCTCCTAATGGGCTTCATGGTAAACCAAGAAATTTCCTTTTACAAAGAGAGTTTATTATGTAAGGTCATGCAACCCTCATATATAGCAGCCCCTGAGCCCTTGATGAGTTTGTAAAACTCAAGCGGGGATTGAATAGGCAAAACTGCCCGTGGTAAGAAAAAAAGTGAATCGTAGCCCCCGACACTCTGCCAGGATTGAAAAAGCCTGGCAGAGGATTGAAAATCAAATAAATCGGGAGTCTGATGTGTATAAGCTATTTTGCAGGCCTCATCTTTGGTGGTAGCTGCCAATGCCGTGGAGCTGGCCAAAGTAAATCGGAACCTTAAGAGCTTCGATGAGGAGCTTGAACTTCTCAACGAGAGGTTCAACAAGGCGCAAGGTAAGTCCGGACTGGATTGTCAATACCGTGGGTTTTCCTCATCAAGTGAGGTATTCGGGTTTATCAAAGTCAGTGGTGCTTATTATGATCGTAACTATCGTTGCGGAGGTCGAGAACCTAAAGGCGAGCTAAAGAAGGCGAAGCAAGAGGCCACCAAGCAGAAAGCGATGGCGAACAGGCGGCTGTGAAGACCGTTAATGAGAAGCACGAGGCCAGAGTGGCTGAAGTGCAATAGGGGCTCAAGGATGCCATCACAAAATGTGATGCCCATGAGAAGGAAGTAAGGACCGGGCCACCGAGCTGTCATCGTTAAGGTCCGAGGTCAAGGAGGCGCGGATGGAGGCGAGGCAGCAAAGAGGAGCTTCGCCAAGTCCGGATTATTGCTGATGGTAAGCCGTACTTACTGCGATGTGTCTTTGATGGTAAACGGTTCGCATTGCTTACGCAAGTATGGTATTCCTCAGGCACTTTTGTGGATCTCCCAAAGAGTGTGACAGATGTGGAAAGGCACTTTGCATCTCGGGATGACAACACCGAGCATCGGTTTTTTTGGGCGCAATTCCAGGCGCCCGAGCACCCTCCCCTCCTTAACAACCAAATGAAGCAGTTGATGGAGTTGCATCAGATGGTGGAGCTGACCATGAGGGACCTCTGCGTCAAGTTATGGTCTGCAGAGCCGCTGCCGACCAGCTACTTCGGCCTAGTGCAGAAGCTATGCGACATCGTGTCCCAAATTGATGTCCGGAAGCGCTCCGGATGCATTGAGGGAGCTCGGATGGCCTTATGCGAAGACCATGGTGTCCTTGCCGAAGATCAAGCCTGCCGAGATGGCCACTGGACCTCCACCTCTTGGGAAGGAGCATAGGCGCCCTGAGCAATACTTTCTCCCATCGTAATGGATGGTGCTCGGGCGATAGATGCCCAATGCTCAAAAGATGTAGTTTATGAATGAACATACACTGGTACAACGAGGTGCTATACAAACGGTTTTTAACCCCTTTCTGCGACGATGTTTTGAACCGTCCCCAAGTGAGTGACCGTGATAGGTTGGTCCTTCCCACATGACCCAGAAACCGTCGGGAATAGGTAGCCTTGATGCAGATAGTTGTCCCTATAGAACTGTTTCTGATATCTTGAATATCCCAAACGCTTCATCATCGCTACTCATTTGTGCTTGCATTGTGATCGCAGTCAGAGTTTTGTGGTTTTACCTAAAACCAGGCGCAGTCCAGGCACATTCCGGCACTGGAGTTTTCTAGGCACGTACCAAACTGGCTCTACGTTTATGATGCCTGGCACATCACAAACAGTTCTTGATTGTAAACTGTGTACGATAGGTCGACAATCACACACATTTAGTTTTCCCCCACCGTTTGTGATATTGTCTGGCATCACACCTGTTTTGCAAATGGAAACTGTGTGCATGGTTACGCACGTTTCCTCTCCGTGAACCATGTCATATTATAATGTTTATCACACATGTTGTGCTTTATATACCGTGTGTGCCGTAATGACCTGTAGACCGTAATTTCACCCTAATTTAATTGTTGCTATTTAAAATTGTACCTAATTTGAATTTGAAAGTAGGCTATGGCTTTATAGACCGTGTGTGGCGTAATGACCTACAGACCGTAATCTCCTCGTCCTCGTCGCCCACCTCGATGCCCTCCGCGCCATCGTCCTCACCGCCTTCGACCTCGTCATCAAAGGAGAGCACAATAACCTCGCCGCCTTCCATGTCGTCAAAGATCACCTGCTCCGCCTCCTTGAGCTCCGGGTGCTGCCGACGGAGCTCTTTCATGCAGGCCTTGTTGGCGTCCTCGGCCTCGAGGCGCTCCCACGCCTCACGGTTCTCCTGCGCCATAGCCAAGATCATGACCCCTGGGTCCGACGGAAGGAAGTCAAGCGGACATGTGCCTAAGGTGAAATTGAGCCTAGCGCCACGCCGTGGTAGCGGACCTACTAGCGGTCGTACTCCATGGCCGCGAGCTGAGCCGTGTGGAAGCTACCGAGCCACCGGTGAATGTGGGTCTCCCGATCCATAATCTTGGTGATCCACATCCAACACCGCCGCTACTGGACCCCGAGGTAGGATGTCAAAGGGGGGCCGGGACTGAGGGAGGACGAGAAAGTCCTCAAACCGGCGTAGGGGCATGGCGGCGGACGGATCGGACGACCGATGATGGTGGATCGATAAAGAGCCTGTAAAGGACGATGGGTACACATCGGCAGCCACCTCACCTGCATCGGGTGAAGAGGTCGTGATAAACCTCTTTTGGGACATTGGCTCCTCGAGCTCCCCAGCACACAGGCAGAGGTTGAGGACGGAGGCTGCGGCGACCTTCCAATGGTTTCGAGTGAGGGAGGGATGGTGTGTGTCTGTGTGAGCAGAGGTTTTGGGGAGTGTGTGGTCGTGTGGTGTTTGAGGAAATACCGCGGCAACTGAAAATTTTACTAGGCGGGAGTAAAATACCAGGCTACTGAAAATTTAGATCAAGGGCGAGCAGATATTTTTGAGATTGTGAGGGATGCAGATGTGGGAGTAACAAGGCGGGGCTACTGAAAATTTGAATCAAGGGCGAGCATATATTTTTGAGATTGCAAGGGATACAGAGGCGGAGTAAAACGCCAGGGCTACTGAAAATTGAATCAAGGGATTGAAGCAGAGCGGGAGTAACAGACATTACACACGTTACGCATGTACTAATCATGTGCTATAAAATATTAAAACCTTTCGGGCGGTAGATATTTTCAAGATTACGAGGCAGTAGATATTTTCGAGAGAGGGAAGCAAGACTCATGGAGCCCAATCTACTGTGCTAATGTGAGTGACTGCAGGGGCACGGGCGTGGCACACGAGTAGTCCAACCGAACTATTTCTATTGTGTACCCAATCGTAGACGGTTTCTGCATCCAACTCGTGTGTTGTTTATAAATTTGGCAAAAATAATAACGCGGGAAAGGGTCAGAACACGAACACACTTGCATGTGGACCAAATATATGTATGAAAAGGGTGGTTTGATGTTCAAATACCCAATGCACAACTTTCATGTGGCACCTGTCGCACAAAAGCACAATATTGCTACTCAGCCACCCCCTACGAACCCCACTCCGTGTCGGCGGTAAGGGAATCATAGCTACGAATGCATGCCCCCAAAGAGCTAGGTCTGAAATCTCATCCTACCGTAACAGAAAACCTATAGGAGTGCATCATATATAAGGTCAAACTTCCCCTTTCACTTCCCGACAAAAGTTGATCGTGTGCCGACCTACAAACGTGTGCTTGTGGTGTGAGATGGGTGAGACCACATACGAACCACCCGCGGGTGGACATACTATATGTATGAAAAGGGTGTGGTGTGATATTTAAATACCATTCACTACTTTGATGTGGCACATGTGCCTCGCAAATTAACCGGACTTCTCCAACCCCATAGAGGTTGCATGTAGTGCGAAGTAGCCCCCAGCCCCCCCCCCACACACACACATGTTGGGGGAGGGCACCTCACCAAGACGTACTGTAACACGGACTAAGCAGAATCCAACTTGGTCGTACAACCTCTCCCCTCATTGTTGGTCAAAGTGATGGACATCCACACGACCCCGCAAAATGGGCTAGCTTGTCGCCGATAACCTTGCGAGGGAGTACTGTATGAAGACAAACCCACTATTTGCATGTTGCCCAAGTATGTATATGGAAGTGATGTGTGTGGTGTTTGAATACCCAATGTGCAAATTTGATGTGGCACCATGCTTTGGAACCGTAAAATCCCCACACTAAGCGAGGGTTCATGGCGCGTAGCATGCACTCAAACTTAATTAGGCTTAGAATGATCGACCTAATATACGGTAACTCTAAGCAAAGAAGAAGAATCCACCCTGGTAACCTTTCTCGTCGTTGGTCGAAATGATGGACGTCCACGCTGCCATTGTTCTGGATACGTGGGTACCCAAACTTGCCTCCCTGTGGCCCGTGGCGTGGCTCCATCGACGGCCTGGTCTGGCCCGGTTTCAGCATCCACAGATCAAGACCGTCGTGAGGGGCCAAGCCTCACGAGGCAGACGACACCAAGACATCCAAAGGCATCGGCCCCCTCAGGCTGGCTCCCGAGGAGCGGAGATTTCTATGCAAGGTACACCTCGTGAGATTCGGCTGACGTGAGCCATGACATCCAAGACTAGGCGGGCGCCAGCGGGTGCAGAGTACCAGTTTCCACTTTGGTGCAAGGGAGGCAAGCAGCAGGCATGGAGTCCTGAGGGATCAACGAAAGGTTTCTGTTTGGGTGCAACAAGACCAAGACCGCGAGGATGGAGGTCATCCCTGAGCCCACCGCCGCGTCACGACCAGAGGATTTTGCAGGAAAAGAGCTCTTTAGTCAGGATAGGATATACTTATTGTCTCCCTTCAAATTTGGCCATTGTGGGATGCCTTCCCACCAACATTTGGGAAGAGGACCAAGGCCACTGTGAATAGGACCTAGCGACCACCATAGAGAGGGGTCGAAATCCAGAGAGAAGAGAGAAGAGAGAGTCGAGGGATTACATTCTACCCTCACCATCTCACCAGCTCACTTGAGCCCAAGAACACGCCTCCTGAGGTTGTTCTCCACTGTACTAGTTCTTCCTCAGCCCCTCGAGGCAAATCCACCACAAAGCAGGAATAGGGTTTTATACCGCAAGGTGGCCTGAACCTGGGTAAACTGTTGTATCTTCTTGTCCCTTCGAGCTCGACGCAATTGGCCATGAGGTTAGCGAGTTGGCAGGCTGGGTAGGTTGAGATCTCCACAAGCACCCCAGAGTTTGAACCTTTCAAGGGTTTGCGGAACCCGAAATCCGACTTTCGCGCGCCAGGTAGGGGTGCATTGGGTCTTCTCTTCCATCGATGGATCCACCGCTACTCCGACACTTCCATGGCTGACGGAAGCCTTGAGCGTCGGGCAATGGTCGCAGCCCTTATCCCTCAGACGGCATCAGCGGGCAACGGCTATCCTCGTTGTCCCCCTTCACCAGCGGCAAATGCCGCCACAGGCCCTGTAGGCTACGAGCAGCAAGCTTCATCGCTGCACCCCTCCGTGCGCCGCGACAAGCACACCGCCACTCCATCGCTCACTTTGGCCGCTTCGTCCTCCCATGCACGCCGTGGCCCGGCGAACATGCAGGCTGCACTGCTCATGGCGTGGGAACTCCTGCGCTACCGTGCAGTCGATGATTTCTGCGAGGAATGGCTCGAACGCATCGCCGAGCTCGTCAGTGCCGCCGGAGACTCTGCCTCAGCCGCCGCCTGCTACAGGCGACGTGGCTCATGGGGAGCCTCCTCCACCTCCAGTGCAGGGCGCCATCGTCGAGCCGAGGCAGGCAGCGCCGCGGCGTGACCCGCAGCGTCAGGCGCCCACACACGAAGAAGTAAGCTATCAAGTGGTGCAGCTGTCACGCCCAATATGCGATCCTATCCAAGAGGAACTCGAAGGTCCCACCAAGGATAGTGCCGCATATTGAAACTCTTTTGCAAGGTGGATATCATTACATCATAGCATTACACAATAGCTGGGGATACATACAAAAGGCATACAATGCCGCATGAATACAACAACATCATACACAAGAGCAACATCCTACTACGGATGAAACACAAACAGAAACTCAAATGACATCCACCCTACTAGCCCAGGTTGCCGACTAGGAACCTATCCCCTAAACAAAGAAGAAGAACAAGCATACATCGCTCTTGCGTCAAGATCATCGCATTAACTGTACCTACAACTGTTGTTGTAGTAATCTATGAGCCACGAGAACTCAGCAATCCCATTACCATGGGTATCAAGACTAGCAAAGCTTAATGGGTATGGAATGGATAGGTGGTGAGGTTGCAGCAAGCGACTAAGATTTATATGGTGGCTAACTTACGAGTACAAGAATAAGATGAGAAGCTACGCAAATGGTCGCAAACCAGAAATGATCAAGAAGTGATCCTGACCTACTTACTTCAAACATAACCCCACCGTCTTCTCTTCTCGACCCACTCGAAAAGAGACCATCATGGTTACACACGCGGCTGGGTATTTTAATTTGAATCTGGTGTCAAGTTCGCTACAACTGGATATTAAAAACTCCCATCTACCACATAACCACGGGCATGGCTTTCGAAAGATCAAACCCTGTAGGGGTGTCCCAACTTATCCCATTACAACCTCATGATCCGCGGAGACAATCCTCCATCGCGAGACATCCGATCAGACTCGGTATCCCGGTGCACAAGACATTTCAACAATGGTAAAACAAAAAAAACAAGACCACCCGAATGTGCCGACAAATCCCGATAGGAGCTGCACATATCTTGTTCTCAGGTCACACCGGATGAGAAATCCTATGAGTACAACCAACCCTCGAGTTTCCCCGAGGTGGCCCCGCAGTCTACTCGATTCGGACCAACACTCAGAGGAGCATTGGCCCGAGGGGGTTGATTAAGAAATACTAGGGGTCCGCAGAAAATCCACTATTTAAGTATTAGTTGTTATCAGGCAAATGGAAAACCGATGTTGGGCCTTGGTGGAAGAGTTTTATTCAAAGCGAACTGCCAAGAGGGCCCCATACCCCTCGCCATGTTAGGGACGCAAAATCAAGGAACATAACACTAGTATGACGGAAACTAGGGCAGTAAGAGTGGAAGAAAACACCAGGAAAAAGGCCGAGCCTTCCACCCTTTACCAAGTATATAGATGCATTAATTAAAATAAGAGATATTATGATAGCCGAAGATATCCATGTCCCAACATGGAACAACCTGCAACTGCACCTACAACTAGCAACGCTATAAGAAGGGCTGAGAAAAGCGGCAACATAGCCAAACAACGGTTTTCTAGAAAGGGTGAAAAAGGTTAGAGGCTATCATGGAAATTTGGGAGGCTCGATAAACAAGTGGTAGGTAGCGCGACATAGCGATAGCATAGAGAAAACTAGCATAGAAATGATAGTAGGAGATCCAAGGTAACGGTCATCTTGCCTGAAATCCCGCTAGGAAGAAAAACGACTCCATGAAGAAGACAAACTGGCGAATATGAACCAAGCGTAGTCGAACGAATCCTCATGATCGCAACAAAACAGGAACTATGAGAAGAAGCACAACCGGAAAGAAGCAAACAACAAGGAAAACACACAACACATAAACATCACATGATGCACAACGAAGCATGATTCATGAAAAGTCTACATGAGGCTACTCATGGCAAGGGATGATGCATACAAGAACATCACATCAAAGCAAGTTTAAATGAGGTCGGAAACAACATATAACAAATCCGGTAAGTCCCCATATGCAAATTTCGAAATTGGTCCAGATCTGAATGACACAATATGTTCAAGTTGTTAAACAACAAGTTAATATGCACCATGATGATCTTCACGAGATTCTAGTCAAGTTACATATAAAGTTCATTTAATACGGAGCTACGACCTAGAAGATATGAGCAAAACAAGTTAAACATGGCATTGATGCAAAATGCATACAAACATCAAGCTCACATTCTCAAAACATCTATGCAACAAGATAATATGAAACTACATGCAATTCTAAGCAAGTTTCATATAGAGCATGCTCAAAACGGAGCAACCGTTCAACACATACACTCCAAAATTGCAATCATCAAAATAACATGCTATAGGAACCATATGAGCACAACCTTGACATGAACTTCACTTAAAGATTACATACTTCAAATATTATTAAGGTTCAGGTTCATATGACTCAAGATTAATCCAAGATGATCAATGCAAAATGCAACTTTATAACACAGGAGCATATACATGAGCAGAGTTAAAATGATGGCATGTTTGAGGCATGAAACAAAGATGCTACAACAACTATACATGGCAATCAATGCCATGTCATCAAAGTACACATAACAAATATAAAATAATATCAAAGAATCGTATGCATATGGCTCATGGATTAGTTGTTACTAATAAGACAAGATTGATTGTTGAAACAGTCTCAGCAAGTGTAAAACAGCAACATAATGATAGCAAGTTTGCAAGCATGGAAGAGAGGTTATATTATATCCAAAAATATGAAACTTAGCATATGTTCAGAGAAATCATATCATTCTTCAAATCATGTAATTGGCGCATCTCCAAAAGAGGCATAGATCAAATAATATCAAGCTCACAACATGGCATCATGAAGTTAACAGAAAACTGAAGCATTATATAGGCATGTTCATGGAAACGAAAACATATTCTACAGGACACTATGAGGCATCAAAATGCATGGAATGATATATCATCACATGTGCATCAAAACATGTCAACTAAGCATCTCCAGATTATGCACGGATTAATTGGTAGCATCAAGCAAACATGGCATCATGATAGACAGGTTCAGACTTAACAAAACATTAACAACATGTAGCCCACTTCGTAAGCTAGATGCACTCACAACACGACATATCAGAATACATGGATTGCACCACTTTAACTATGGCATGATTATTCTCCGAAAACATGTATACATGATGCTCAAAAGAAAATCACACAAAAAGATATAAAAATGACAAAATGACAAGTTATAACAGTTTTCAACAGTTAAGAGAAACATGCACTTCTGCAGCAGATATTAAGATACCTATATGAACTCAAACAAGCAAGGTAATGACACTAGCACGTAGAGCATGGAGATCATAACATGTGCATATCAAGATCATCATAATATGAACAACAGAGACAAAGTTACACCACTCACAAAAACACCTAAATGATGTTAAGATGCAGCATTTTTTAGCAGTTTATATCACTTAGCAGTTTTGCAATGAAGATTCAGGCAATAATATGAAAAGTAACATGAATGAAAATGCAACTACCATGTAGAGCACTCTGAGATGAACAAATTGACATATCATAAACGCAAAACGGAGCCACATGCACAAAGTTACAAGCAATCAAACATGCACACATGAGGTTAACATCTTGGGGACTTGGTGGAAATTACCCAGCGCGAAACGGGATGGAGAGGAGAGGGATGGAGAGGAGAGGGATGGAGGGATCCAGGGAGGCTCGGGGAGCGTTTGGTTGGATGCACCAGTGGGTCTCATCCACCCTACTGGTTCCAGGCCGGACATCACCGGATCCGGCCGGAGACGGCGACAAGGAGCGGCGGTGTGGCGAGGACAGCGGCGGAGCAACACGCGAGGCAGTGGCGCGGGAGGTCGATGGAGCTGCACGAGCGGCGGAGGTGGCACGGGAGGCCGGCGGAGCACGGGCACGAGGCGGCGGCGGCTTTGGGCGCGGGAGGCAGGCGGCGATGGCGGCGGCTGGCGTTGATGGGCGGCTACAGAGGCGCGACGCGGGCGGCAGGGAGGCCGGAGCCTAGCGCGGGGGCGAGGCGGCCCAGGCACGGGCCGGGGCGGGCCTGCCTCGGGCCCCGGCAGGCCTGGCGGCAGGGCGCAGTGGGGGACGTCGGCAGGGACATGTGGCGGGCTTAGACTGGTCCGGGCGCGGCGGCAGACATGTCCGACCTTCGGGCGGACATGTTCGGTGGCGAGAGGAGGAAGAGGACTAGGGTTTGACCACGAAAATGGAGGGGAAGGGCCTTTATATAGCTAGAGGGATCTAGGAGAGGGCTATTGTGGTGCGGTTTTCGCCCACACGATCATGATCCAGTGACGAATAGCATGGAGGGGGTTTGGATGGGCTAGGTGGGCTATGTGGAGGGGTGCTGGGCTGCAAAGAAAAGGGGGGTTTCGTGGTTACATGGTTAACCGTTGGGGCATCAAACGACCTCCAAATGGAACAAAATTTGACAGGCGGTCTACCGGTGATGTAACAAGACCACTCGTCAACTCTCGGCCCATTCCATGAATGTTTTTCTGTGGCTCACAAAACAAGATCTGGGAGGTGCGATGGACACGTTTTCGTGTGCGTCTAGGCTCAGAACGGACGACGGAGAGAACTGGGAGGACCCGAACGGATGGAAGTTTTGAAAAACATGCAGATGAAATGCATATGATGACATGGAAAAGTGCAACACGCAAGAAAATTACATGGCAATGATTACGAATAACTAGAAGGCACCTGGCGCATCGTACTCGGGGCGTTACAACTCTCCTCTACTTATAAAAGATCTCGTACCGAGATCTTACGAAGAGAGAAGAAAAGGAGGAAAAGGTGAAACAAGAGTTCAAGAGAGAAGATGAACAAGGTCGAGAGCACTTGGTAGAAAAGTTGAATGGCGTATATGACCAGAATCAAAAGCTCAAGGAATAAGATAGCCTCTAAAACCACTCTGGTTAGAACAAGATAGAAAATGAATAAAAATGAAAGAATTTTGGTAGCACTCCGGCTGAAAAATGGAAGGAATTGAACATGACTTCACAAGATGGGATGACACTTGACGATACGAACAACACAATACCTCCGGAAGAATTGAAATAGTGGAATGAAAAGAACGAAGAAGAAAAAATGACAACTTCTACCACAATTGAGTTGAAAAGCATCTTTGCAAGGAAGGACTGAACGGAGTTGATGGAAATTCAACAACAAAAGAATAATCTTGTTGTGGACTTATGGAAAACATCTCAAAATTATGAGGTGATAACCGACAACAAACGGAAATGATTGAATAGCCGATAAGAATGAAGAAATGCAAAACTCCACTTCAAAAGAACACAGAGAATTAATTGCACTTCGAGACGCAAGAGGAAAAGATATTTGCGCTCCTCCCACAAGAATCTTGGTGAACACTTGAATGAATGAATTAAATCATGAAGAATGACCATGAAGAAGTTCGGTGACAAAAGGATGATGAGATAGGATTGAATGATGAAAAGAATTAGATTAAAGCCTTGTAGTGATTAAGATGGAGGTTCCGACGAGATGGCCGAGGAAATTTGAACTCTGGAAAAGAGAAGATGAGAAACACTTTGAACCGAGAATGTGATGTGATGAACAAACTCCGAAAAGAAGAGGCTAATCAACTTTATGAAGAAGAATAAGAATTATGTTATTCTTATCCTCCACCAATTAAATTGATAGGAATCAATGGATTTGCATACTACTTATTCGTGTTGAAAAAGACTGAAGAGAGATATAGCCCAAACTTGGGAAGGTCTTCAACGAACCACCAGTAGGATTTTAAAGAACGAATGAATTGATATGATGACAAAGGTAGAGGAATGCAAGGAACAACCATAAGAATTCGAAAATGACTGCAGAAAGATAATGAATCACTGGCGAGAATTAGAAGAATAAATATGCTAGAGGGGATTTAGATGCAAAAGAACAAATAGATCACCAGCTGATTAAAGAGTACTTGACAGATGCGCCGGGATATTTGGATAACGATAGCTGGAATGTGAGGACGAAGAATTCCTCTAGAATGATGGCCTCCCATGAAACAAAACAGAAAACAACTCCTCACATACTCCGTATGGGTTAGAAAAGAATATCTGACAAACGGAATAATTTGAGAGGATAAGAAGAAGCTGGAACCACGAATCTTCGAGAGAACGGACAAGATTTAGGAGAAACTCTTCTTTGGTCTTCAATTGTAGAGAATGACGACGAGAAACACCACCAAAATTGTTGAGACACTCCGAAAGAATGAAAAGAGGAAAGGTTGAACCGGCAATGAAAAGAATTTGAAAGCGATCTTGGAGAAGTTATGTGACTGATGGAATCCATTCTTACATCACACTTTGAAAACAATTGGGAATAGCTCCAGAATAATTAGAAGAGTCAGGTAAGATCCTGGAAAAAGACCTATTGGTTAGGTCCCACTAAAAGAAAACACCGTTGAAAAAGGATTGTTGAAGAGATAGATGATGCATCGGAAGAATTGAAATATTTGAATGAGGTGACAACCTCGAATGAACTGGAACATAAACGAATTCCCTGAGATGTCTTCCGCACTCTGGAACAATTAAATGGCGAGAGGGGAACAAGCAAGGGGAACACTTTATCCAAGGAAAAGAATATGATCAACCAAAAAAACTTGAATTGAGTCAACCGGAAAAGAAAACGAGACGAACAATGACGAAGTTGACGACAATTCACTAGTTGAGACCATTGAGGAAAGACTGAAGAGGCTCCGCAAGAACGTAATTGATGCTCGAATAGAGAAGCAGACTCCAAGAAGAAAAAAAGGGTGGGAGGGAGGGAAAACAAAGGCAACTAGGAACAGGGAACCGATGAATAACTTGAAGAAAAAAACACCGGTTGAAATAATTGAGGAAAGAATACAAAGGCTTTGCACGAGTAGGATGGATACTCGATTATGGACTCCGGTTCCGAGAATAAAAAAGGGTGGGCGGGTGGGAAAAGAAAACAACTGAGGACGGGGAAACAACTTCGTTGAGAAAGAGCTGAGGATTTATCTTGCAAAGATGAAGAAGGATTGAGTCAACTCGAAGAGAAGTGCACCGGATGAACAAAGGATAGACAATGAATGAAAACACATGCGTGATCCTAAAGAAAATTTGAAGGGGAAGAGGAGTAATTGAAAACACCTATGTCAACATTCCTCACGAGAGCAACGAAGGGGCTGAGGGGTAAAAAGAATTCCTGCTCGAAAATGGCCATGCTACGAACAATCAAGGGGGCTCCTATGGTCGGTCAAGGCTCTGATACCAACTTGTCACCCCCAATATGCGATCCTATCCAAGAGGAACTCGAAGGTCCCACCAAGGATAGTGTCGCATATTGAATGCAAGGTGGATATCATTACATCGTACCATTCTGGGGATACATACAAAAGGCATAAAATGCCGCATGAATACAACAACAACATCATACAAAAGAGCAACATCCGACTACGGATGAAACACAAATAGAAACTCAAACGGCATCAACCCTACTAGCCCAGGCTCCCGACCAGGAACCTATCCCCTAAATGAAGAAGAAGCAGAAGAAGAACCCCAAGACAAGCATACATCGCTCTCGCGTCAAGATCATTGCATTATGTGTACCTGCAACTATTGTTGTAGTAATCTGTGAGCCACGAGGACTCAGCAATCCCATTACCATGGTTATCAAGACTAACAAAGCTTAATGGGTATGGAATGGATGTGAGGTTCCAGCAAGCGACTAAGCATTATATGGTGGCTAACTTACGAGTACAACAATAATATGAGAAGCTAACAAACGGTCGCAAACTATAAATGATCAAGAAGTGATCCTGAACTACTTATGTTCAAACATAACTCTACCGGGTTCTATTCTCGACCCACTCGAAAAGAGACCATCACGGTTACACACGCGGTTGGGTATTTTAATTCGAATCTGGTGTCAAGTTTGCTACAACCAGATATTAAAAACCCCCATCTGCCACATAACCGTGGGCATGGCTTTTGAAAGATCAAACCCTGCACGGGTGTCCCAACTTAGCCCATTACAAGCTCACTATCCACGGAGACAATCCTCCATCGCGAGACATCCGATTAGACTCGGGATCCCCGTTCATAAGACATTTCGATAATGGTAAAACAAAACCAGCAAGACCGCCCGAGTGCGCCAGCAAATCCCGCTGGGAGCTACACATATCTCGTTCTCAGGGCACACCGGATGAGACATCCTACGAGTAAAACCAACCCTCGAGTTTCCCCGAGGTGGACTTGCAGTCTACTCGGTCCAGACCAACACTCAGATGAGCACTGGCCCGGGGGGTTGATTAAGAAATACTAGGGGTCCGGAGAAAATCCCTTATTTAACTTTTAGTTGTTATTAGGAAAATGGAAAATCAATGTTGGGCCTTGCTGGAAGTGTTTTATTCAAAGCGAGGTGGGGAGGCTGGTGCCTAGCGTGGGGGCGAGGGCCGGGGCGGGCCTGCCTTGGGCCCCAGCGAGCCTGGCGGCGGGGCGTAGCGGGATACGGCGGCGGGGACGCGTGGAGGGCTCCGACTGGTTCGGGCGCGGCGGCGGATGTGTCCTGCAGTCGGGCGGACATGTCCGGCGGCGCTAGGAACAAGAAGACTAGGGTTTGATCGCGAAAATGGAGGGGGATGGCCTTTATATAGCTAGAGGCGGCTAGGAGAGGGCTATTGAGGTGCGGTTTTCACCCACACGATTGTGATCCAATGATGAATAACATGGAGGGGGATTGGATGGGCTAGGTGGGCTGTGTGAAGGGGTGCTGGGCTGCAAAGAGAAGTGGGGTTTCGCGGTTACATGGTTAACCGTTGGGGCATCAAATGACCTCCAAATGAAACAAAATTTGACAGGCGGTCTATCGGTGATGTACCAAGACCACTCGTCCACTCTCGGCCCATTCCGAGAATGTTTTTCTACGGCTCACAAAACAAGATCTGGGAGGTGCGACGGGCACGTTTTCGAGTGTGTCTGGGCTCAGAACGGACAACAGAGAGAACTGGGAGGACCAGAACGGATGCAAGTTTTGAAAAACATGTAGATGAAATGCATATGATGACATGGAAAAGTGAAACACGCAAGCAAATGACATGGCAATGACTTCGAATAACTGGAAGGCACCTGGCGCATCGGACTCGGGGCGTTACAGCAGCAGCCCCAAGAAGATGCATGTGCGCTTTCGGCACCTTAATGTCTAGACTGTGCACCGCCTATGGTGGTGGCACATGAGCACCAAGACCAGGCTCCACCACTCCGACGGGCTCCCGTGACCACAGCGGGTTGCCCCACGTTCACCCCGGAGCTACGCAACCTCATCTGGTCGGGGAGTTCAAGCCTGACCTTCCCCCGTGCTACGACGACACCGTCCACCCTGCCGAGTTCCTGCAGCTCTACGAATTGAGCTTCGAGGCGGCTAGCGGCGACGACAAGATCATGGAAAATTGGTTCCCCATGGACGTCAAGGATAGCGCATGCTCCTGGCTCTTGAACCTCCCCGTGGGATCGGTCTCCTCCTAGGATGAGATGTCTGAGCACTTCATCGCCAACTTCTAGCGCACGGGCGATTGCCCGCCAGCCGCGGGTGACCTTCGACGCATCAGGCAGCAGCCAGAAGAGACCCTGCAGAAGTACATACAACGCTTCAACAACATTCGCCACAAGATCACCAAGGTGTCGGACGAGGCCATCATCTCAGCATTCACTGATGGCATCCGCGACATCAAGATGAAGGAGGAGCTCACCATACATGAAGACATTTGCACAGCTCTTGAGATGTTCAACATGGCGAACAAGTGTGCGAGGGTTGAGGAGGGATGCTCGCCGATGCAGACCCAGAAGACAAGAAGGCCAAGGCCAAGGACGTGAAGCACAAGGGACCGGCTGTGCTCGCAGCCAAACTAGAGATGAAGCGCAGCTGCGATCACCCTGAGTTATCCAAGGGGAGCTGTCTATTCTATGTCTTCGATAACATGCGCAGCCACAACACCAACGACTGTTAGGAGCTCAGGGCCCTCCACGACGGGCGCCTCAATCGTCGCCCCGAGCGCAGCGATCGAGGCTAAGACCGTAGAGGTGGCCGAGGTGGAGGACGCTGGGACGACCGCAACCATCGTCAGGAGTGACGCGACCAGCCTCAGGAGGACCGCTGGCAGGGCCAGCCTCGCGAGGGCTCCTGGAGGGATCAGCCTCAGGGCAACGCTGGCCTTCCTCAGCTGCCTCCGTCGCTGAGAAGAAATGAGGACCATCATTAGGACGAGGGGGCTGGGGCTTCTAGGAGCCTCATGCCATCGCCTGCATCTTGGGCGGCTCCCAGGCCCCAGCCTCTCATCGCCCCGTCAAGAAGTTTGTGCGTGAGGTGAACGCAGCCCTCCCTAAGATCGAGGCAACACGCCCGCTCAGGCGGTCCAACTATGCCATCACCTTCGACTCCTCCGACTAGCTCAAGCGCGCGGCCACAGCCGGCATGCTCCCAATGCTCTGCTTACCCATCATCAGCAACGTACTCATCACCAAGACACTAATCGATGGCGGGGCAGGGCTCAATGTTCTCTATGTCTAGACTTTCAATAGGCTCCAAGTGCCATAATACCAACTCCAGCCTACCAAGCCCTTCTTAGGGGTGACCGACGGCTTCACTCATCCAATTGGGCAAGTCCGCCTCCCTGTCACCTTCGGCAAGCGCGGCAATTGCCACACCGAGCACATCAACTTCGATGTCACCGACATCCTCCTGCCATACAACGCCATCCTCGGGTACCCAGCCCGCCAAGTTAATGGCGGCAACGCACCATGGGTACAATGTCCTCAAAATGCCAGGGAGAGGCGGTATCATCATCGTGGCCTACGAGGAAAAGGACGCAGTGTGCTATCTTGAGTGCGCCTACCAGGCTGCAGCGGGCGAGAACCCTGAAGACGAGGGCGCTGTCCTCCCTCCTGAGGTCGCCTCCAAGACCAAGAAGCAGTTGCTGGGCCAGGGATTTCAGGAGGGCGCAGCGCCTGTCGGTGACGTGTTGAGCCTCGCGTCCATGCACGGGGCGCCTTCACCTATCACATAGGAAGGCGAGACCGGTGCCCCTCTTAGGTTGGGCTCAGGGGCTCTCCTCTGGAGGGCCTCTGACCTGGCCAACATCAAGAGGGAGGTGCTCGGGCACCATATGGAGGCATGCTTCACTGCATGCTTCCAAGGGGAGTGCCCAGGGTGCAAGGCACCAGGCGCTCAGGAATTCATCAACAAGGCATTCAAGGAAGTTCAGGAGCCGAGGGCTCTACAGGGCGATCGTCGCCCACCACCAGGCACGGCTCCTTGCCCTGGTGAGGGCGAGGAGTTCCACGTCTGCATCGACATCCAAGGGCTCAACAGGGTCACGTCTCAGGAGCTCTTCTGGCCGTCTCGTGTCAGCCAATGCGATGGTCCCCTCAAAGCTATGTTCGCATGCCATTTGGCTTGCTGAGCGCGGCTGTTGCATCTCAGCGCCACATGAGGGACGTCCTAGCGGCTCGGGAGGCTAGGCACTAGGCGATCCAGGCAGAGATGGCGATGGATCCTCACGAGCCCATTGGCACCAGAGCCTCCCGAGGTTCGGGGCCAAGGTGGCTCATGAGGAGCGACTTCGGCAGTGCACACCTCCTACTACCCCCGACATTTCTTCTGCAACGGTGACAGGTGACATATTTTAGTTCTTTTAGTTTGGGGGCGCCCATCGGGCTGCACTATCCCCAAGCCACGTGGGTCCGCCCCTGCGGCATGTATCCTTCTTGCACTCGTCAGAATTGGTTTACCTTCCTCTATGAGTTGCCTAAATATTATCAGTTGCCTGTCCGGCGCTTCGCCATGAACGTGTCACGCCCTTGCAAGCCCACCCACGACCGCCTTATGATTAAGGACTGATACGGCGTCTGTGCTCGGGTCCATCCCTACAGCGTCGCTAAACCCAAGAGGCTGAGCTCAGGCTCACAAGCCAGCTCCCGTGTACGTCACCTCCCATGGCCCTTGGTGCCTTGTTCTCGCATGGGCTATTCATGAGTAGGCGAGTGAGGGTGCGTGACCCAGTGCCTCGTCACCATGGGAGCCGTGCATCGGTTGCTTTTCTTCAGGACCATTGCATGAGAAGACTAGGCATGATATCTGTGCTCGGGTCCGTCCCTGCAGCGTTGATAAACCAAACGGCTGAGCTCTGTCTGGCGGGCCGGGCCCATTCACGTCACCTCCTGGGGTCGTTGGTGTCTGGACTTCTCATGTAATAACCGCAGGAGATTCACTCGGTGTAGGTTGCCTAACCATCTTGCAGGACTGACACAAGTGTTCCTAATAAAATTCAGGCGCAACCCGCCTTGAGGTAGGGCCTCGTGATTCCTGCGCTGGCTCACGAGTGCCCATACACACCTCCTCTAGCCCTGCCGTGCAAGCCACGTGTCAGGGCAGGGGTGTACACGCCCCGGGGGTTCTCCTTAGAGGGTGCCCCCTCCCACGTACCAGTGGAAGCACCATGCTCTGCGCTGGTAGTCGACACTGCCGAGTAGCGGCTATGCCCTTGCAAGAGCGGAAGCGCCATGCTCCGTGCTGGTGATAAACAACTGAGGGTGGCCTCGCGGCTGCAGCAACCTCAGGGAGCCTCCGGGCTCAGTTCTTAGCCTCACCGCGCTGCTCTCCCTCGGGAGCATAGCGCGAAGGGGCTGGGCACGGGGGCTACGCTCAGGTCACGCCTGGCGTATGCCACCCTGCCAGGTCACATGGACCTGGTCTTCACGCGCCATCCCAAGCGTGAGCTCGGAGAGGGAAGGTATGATGGTCTATTCGTACGTCAAGGGGGACTCCTGAGCATCACGTCTCAGGAGCCTAACTAGCCACGTAGCCCCTCACCCCTGGGCCTCGTCCAGGTGATCCGGATGACCCAACGGTGGCTGAGGTATGCGCGGGGCCGGGCCGTCCGACGCAGAATGCCAAGGCCTGCTCTCGCACTCCCTTTCCCAAGTTGTTCGTACATCAAGGAGGACTCCTGAGCATCGCGTTTGAGGAGCCTAATTGACCCTATAGCCCCTCACCCCTTGGCCTCATCATAGCAATCCGAACGACCCAACAGCGGGTGAGGTACGCGTGGGGTCGGGCCCTGCCGACGTGGAACACTAAAGCAAATGGAAAAGAGATCGCGAAACTTTAAGAAAATCATTACAAAACACATTGTCATTTAAAAAGTATGTCAAGCCCGAGTTCTTATGCCTCCACGAGGCATGATACATGTTGCAGAATAAAACCAGGGGGAAGCACTATCGCCGAGCCTCCTCTTCAGCCTTGGACGTCACCGTCGCCCGCCTGCGGAGTCCCGTCATTGATGATGTCGCCTTCAACCATGCCGTCGGCCCTAGTTGCGGGACCTATGGCGAGGAACTTCTTCAGCAGGGCCTCCACCGAACCCTTCACGGCTTCAGCAGCAGTGTCACAGGATTCGGGGTCCACGGGCTCGAGCAAGGTGGCAAAGTTGAAGCTGGCGTCCCAAAGATAGAGATGGCTTAAGACGTGTGTCAGGGCCGAGGAAGAGAGTACATCGTCTTCCCCCTCCACCATGGAGCCGAACCCAGCGACGAGGCTCTCGAGCACATTAACGAGCTTGGGAAGGAGAGCGGCAGGGCCCTGCTCCGGGGTCACTGCTGGCTCCTGGTGCTCGCTCACGAAGTGATCCTACGGTGCCTTGCGGGACCTTGCCTCGAGGGAAACAAAGGCGTCGCGCTCAATGATGGCTGCCTTCTCGGCCTTGGTGAGGAACGCCTAGGCTGCCTCCACCTCCTCCTTCAACATCTCCAGGCGGCGATGCTCCGTGGCCTACTCCTGGGCTGCCTGATCTAGATCAATGTCGTGATCGGCAATTGCAGCCTCCTGGGGCTTCAGCTCCTCCTCTTGCACCTTGAGCTGATTGGCCTCGGTGGCCTGCTCATCCCGGAGGGTCTTCAGCTCGGCCTCCACCACATGGCACTGCTCCTCGCGTCCTTGGCTTCCTTCAGTGCCACGTCCCATTCGGCCGCGGCTCAGCCGGCCACCCTCTAGCCCTCCTCCATGGATGCCACGGCTTGACCCCAGGCCATCCGAACAGATGCATAGGCCCAGCACAAGACCGTAGGTGAGGTAACAAGCAAAACGTCGAAGTCCACGTGGAACTACTAGCGAGACTGAAGTCTCTCTGAAAAAACATTAATTAAGCAAACGTGAGTACAAATGTACCCAGCAAGACTTACATCAGAACTAACTACATATGCATCATCATCAACAAAGGGGATGGTGGGGTTTAACTGCAGCAAGCCAGCTTTAACTCGGTGGCTATCCTGAACTACGACTGCAAGTAACTCTTTGAGGTGGCACACACGAGTCCACATATTCACCATATCAATACATTATGGACCCGCTCCCGTCTCCCTACAAGAACGCCATCCATAGCACTCACGCTTATCTTGCGCATTTTAGAGTATCCACTTTCATTTATCTATGAACTGTATAGGCAACCCAGAGGTCCTTTACCGCGGATGCGGCTATTCGAATAGATTATTTATAACCCTGCAGGGGTGTACTTCTTCACACATGTTTCCACCACTTAGTGTTTGCACACGACATGTGCTCGTCAGACTTCAAGTGAAAGCCGACGTGGGTGTAGACCACAACCTACCTAAACACTCAAGTCTCTAGTCCAGGTTAATTGCCTATTCAGGTTCCATCCGCAGGGAGTCCGGCCGAGGTTTCCACATACGGCCCCGAACGATGTGTACAGGGTTCCGTGACACCAAACGGGTGCCCGGCATACCCGGCCACGTGCCTACCGCATCACAGCCCACCCCTCAGGTCAGCGCTGCGCACGGCCTCCAGCATACTACAAACACCAGAAACTACTTGCAACTCCTGGACAGAGGACATGGGTGGTTAAGAAGTCGAGCGGGGTCATATTTCAGGGCCCAATGCATGGTAGTAGATGTTTCATGGATCACAAACACAGAACTCAGTTCCTAAGGACGGCATCAATACGACAACCCACCATGTACTCCTACATGGCCTCTCACCGCTACCTTTACCAAATCATATTCACAAACTTAGCTCACACACAGTAGGACATGTTCATCACCATTCTGATTCATCCCTAATGAATCAGACCTGACTCAACTCTAAGTAGTAGTAGGCATGACAAACAAGCATGAATGAGTAGGCACATTAGGGCTCAAACAACTCCTACTTATGCTAGTGGGTTTCATCTATTTTACTGTGGCAATGAGAGGTCATGCAAAGGATAAGGGGTTCAACTACTGCAACCAGTAATAGTTGAATCATTGTTGTCCTAATGCAATAAAGAGAGCAGGAGCGAGAGAGTGGGATTGTATCGGAATGAACAAGGGGGTTTTGCTTGCCTGGCACTTCTTAAGATAGTATAGTTCTTCATCGGTGTCATTGATCACATCGTCGGAACCACGTCTGTCGAGAGGGGACAAACAAGGAAGAACACAATCAATGCAATGCACAATATGATGCATGATCATGACATGTCAATATGCTGTGATTTGAGCTAATGCAACTAGCAACAGAATAAATGGAGTTGGTTTGAATCCAAGATTCAAATTCAAACTCCATATGTGGATATTCAAATGCCATTTATATGATTTGTCCTAAACAACAACTATAAGTTGTTCTAACATGCATGAAACCAGTACATATGGATAGATTGGATTTTTTTGATCATTTTTCATATATAACATATCTGATTCTGAGTTATGGTTGAATTTCTATGAATTTTTGAAGTTTTGGGCATTTACTGGAATTTTTTGAGTTAAATTTAATCCAGAAAATGATTTATTGCGTCAGCACTGCATTACTGTGATATCAGCAGGTCAATGGACCCGGTCCAGGTCAAATCTAACGTGTGGGGTCCACACGTCAGTTACACATGGTCTAATCTCGGTCAAATCCAGCGGTGATTGGGGTTTGACCAGGGGTAGGGCCCGCTGTCAATGCTGGTAGGGGGCTTAGCTGGCAGTGTTAGCACCTAATGACGTCCACGTCCACAGTCGCCGGAGTTTCACCGGCGACAATGGAAACAACGGTGGAGGCTCGCCGGAATCGCGCTACGGGTGTCAGCTGGGCATGCGGCTTGGCTCTACGGCAAGCTGGATGTGTGCCACATCTAGTAGTGCAGGCGGTTGGGTGCGGGGAGGCCGGAAACGATGGCGACGACGACAACTGCGGTGGTTGGAGCTCGGGAGGAGACCGAAACGGGGCTACAGCGGTCAAATCGAGCAACGGCTTGCACCTGCCGAACCCACGGGTGCTCGCGAACCCAACGGATACACGCATGGGACCCGAAGGTCACCGGAGCTGCGCTGGTTATGAGCTCGGCAGAGGTGAGCTTCAGCCTCAATGGCGGCGGCGGCTACGAGGCGAAAATGATGCAGGGAAGAGAGGGGAAAGCGTTGAAGCTCACGGGGAGGTCGATGAGTAGCTCAGCGTGCTCGGGGACGCTCGGAGGTCGGCGAATCAAGCGACGGCGTTCGTCGGAGCAGACGAGGAAGATGACGTTGGTAATGATGCTACAGGTCATTCACAGGCGCGTTCCTCGGCTTGGAGCTTCACGGCATCGAGGCGGAGCTAGAGGTCACAGCCACTAGGCAAGGGGACGAGGGTGGGTGCGGTGGTGCTCCTCGGTGGTCTCGGGCGCGTCAGGGGAGGAGCATGGGAGAGGGATAGAGGAGGGAGAGAGGCACAGGGAAAGTGAGAGGGGGTCGAGGGGGTCACGTGTCGTTCGTAGAGAGCTCCAGGCGGACAGCGGCAAGCAGGAGGTTGCGAGCTACGACACGTGCATAGACACGCCTCTGCTAGTAGGCAGAGTTTGAAGACGGCTCTGCCCCTCGTGGGCTGGGCCACCAGGTGGGCTGGCCAGTGCAGCTGGGCCGACTACAGGTAAGGCCAGGTAGGTTTTCTCCTTTCTAGTTTTTTCCTATTTTGGTTTCTGTTTTCTATTTTTGCAATTTCTTTTTGATTTGGTAAAAACACCAAATCATTTCTATAAATCTTGAAATTAATTATGGGCAATAACTGAATTATCTCAGAGGCCCTTAGCTATTTCTAGAATTGTTGGGGCATTTAATAATATTTATAACAATTAAATGCCCCAATTCAAATATTTTATGTCTTAAATTCAGTGCCCAACTTGTTCCTTAAAAATATTCATTATTTTTAGTATGGATCAAAACCATTGCCAAAAATATCAAACATCAAAGAAGAGCATTATGGGTTCTTCAATGGAGTTTATTTAAGCTGGACCTATTTGGATTTCAAAGTGCTAGGGTTTGATCATCCCCCATTTTAAATTTTCTATGAAAGTTAAACATGATGCAAGCATTATGCAACACCAGGTAGTACCAGAAGTTAGGGATGTGACAACTCACCCCCACTAAACAAGAATCTCGTCTCGAGATTCAAGACGTGAGGTTAGAAAACAGAGGGGGCACAAAGCTATAACAATCTTCATGATCCAGATATCCTTCTCGAAGGTGTTGATTCATTGCTTCAATTGATTTTAACATCCTTGCTTTCAAAATCTTCATCCAGCACGACAATGAGAAGAAGGGGAAACTCTTAAGAGTCAATATTCTCGAAGATCGAGGAACTCACGATCAACTCATAGAATGAGACATAAGGACATCTCTTAGGTGGCAAAAGAATTACTTTTGATACATACATCATTGAAACTCTTTATACCAGCCTAAGGCAATCCATCAACAATCGTTTGACGGAGTTCGAGGGAATGGCATACCCAGACTAGAATGGACGATGTGGATTACCTTGTTGAAGACAACACAAGGGGTGATTTTGCTTATCACCGGAAATGGGTGGAACCCATGGTATATTGGCATAACGACGGGTGCTAGATGGGAACAAAATGCAAATGATGGGAATGATTCTAGTAATTGGGGAAAAACTCAACAGTAGAGAGTGATTCCACTGTTTGAAAAGTTATAGCATAACCGAGGAAGCTGAGAGCAATCCTAATTAATGTTAACGATGAAACCTAGTGCTTGCGCGTGCTCTCAAGAACTCGAGCATTTCCATATTCATCAGGGTTTTACCAATATCCGTGTCAAGGATCCTGGCAACACAACATACTACCATGATGAATAGTAATGGACGATGCAGTTGCAAAGGAGGATAACACCTTATCATATTTCACCTTAGCAAGACCATGGAAACACAATTTGGATGATCGACCGAGAGACATTTAACACTCCGCTTCTAATGTTCTGCTTGATGTTCTAGCGTAACCCATTCATAGATATGGTTTGATATCTAGAACATCAAGTAAAGGTCGGACTTCGGGAACAACAAAAATCCATAAGGAACAATTAGGGAGTAGTATCCTACAAAATCCTTATGGGGAGGTGGCCAACTTCCTCAATCAAGATACTACAATAATAGATCTTCCGACAAGGTGTGTCGGCTAGAACATCAACCTTGTCGGGACCTACATAATAGATCTTGGAAAATTTCCAACCATCATATCTACATGAGACTCAGATCTGGTTGATAACATGATATTCTATATTCATCAAGTCTAGAAGGAAAAATGAAAGTTTGCAACTCAAATCGACGAGATGACGTTGTGAGATTCTCGGGAGATGAACTATGATAGCAAGCTCCAAAATATGAGATGGTTCTGCTACAAACATGTGAACACGTTGTCCTAGACAAGTATGATCACATGGTAGTCTTACAATGAAACACTACCGAGTTCTGGTTGGGAACCACCATCGAGGATAACGTAATCTTGTACAAGTCCGTCTGGTACCTTCGGGACTAGCACTTAGAACTTATTAACCTTGAACAAATCAATTAGTGGCTTGGGTGCTAGGGACACATATAGAATGAAGGTTGCAAGTCTCCAAACCATAGAATACTTCGCACGTATGCATGACTGATTTGGGGTGATTCTAGAGGAGGCAACATTAAATTTCTCGAATCCACGGCGGCAACTTGCATCTAATGCACGTGAATTAGAGGAAGTCACACCTTTCATCCGAGCATATACTTCATGCATGGGACATGAAGATAATGCTTATAAAAGTTCCCAACACTAGCTAGATGTTCGACATGAATCATGGGGAGGATAAAAATGTTGCTGGTGGCTCAACAACAATTCATCCAGGTTTCAATGAAGATGGAATTCTATAATTAAGTGAACAAGTGATAGCATTGGTCAGACCCAAAAGATATAATGGTGTATGCTCGAGGGATCAACCACGAGTAAGACAACATTAAGAGCATCGTTTGTTCTGATTTGTTTTGATGATAGCCCACACTCAAATCAAACTTGTGGCAAGACAATAGATCCAATAATTGACCACGAGGTTCAATCAAGGAAGATATCATCTATCTTCAACACACACAATATATCCCTTAGAATGAGCTAAATCGGACAACCTTTCATCTTTCAACTCTCCAAGTTGTTGTTTAGCTTGGCCAACTAGCTCGGGGCATCGGACACAGATTCTTGGAGAGAGGGTGGTTTACAAAAAAACTGAAATGATCACGAACTCAACATAGTGGTCAGGTGACAACCTGGTGATACTTCCGAAAATATATTCGGAAAATCATGAACCACCGGTAAGTTACTAGGCTTGAGAACAATCTTGCTTTTCAGGGCAAGATGACATGATCAAATAAGCAAGGATTGGCACTAGCCTAACTCATTGATCGAAAAGTGCACCGGAAATACGCACTAGGTAGCACAATCAGTCTTAGTATGAGGATTCAATAACCAACACACTAAGAATTAAATTGTTGTCCATTTAACTACCAAGCAACAAGGTTGCTAGGAGTATTGATTTCACACATCACGATTCACTTGCCGGCACTCCGGTTGCGACAACACGGAACCGAGAAATGAATAATGATGGCAAGAAATATCACTGTATCAAGAGTTCATAAGATGGTGTGCAATTCCCATGACATTCTTAGAATAAAGATGGTAATACTCCAAGGTAGAACAGAACGAAAGCTAGATTGGCATTTTGATCTATGGAATACAACTACTTTGACCCAATCCTAGATATGGATGAGGTGCTTGAGTTTGTTTCTCCGAGTCATTCAGGAGTAGAATGGCTTGTTGGACCACAAGAATAATACACATCGATGAACACGGGTGCACAACTACTCCTGATTATCAATTGATAGATGAGGTTAGAATACAACTAAGGAGGAACAACTCATGGAACATATAACTTTCTGAGTTATGGATGCATAAATTAATATGTCGAACAGGTTCAACACATTTCTTCCGGATAACCCATGCAGAGAACGTAGAACTGGCAGAGTCACAATATAGAATGGAGAACTCGTCGAGAGCACTCTTGCTGTGATCTTTTGATCCAACAAACTTTTGTCATAAGTGGTTCATAGTATTTGGAAGAACGAAATACCATGGACCTCGAGGACTAATGCAAAGGTTACTAATAACCTAAAGGAGCGAGCAAACACTATCAACATGAAGTAAGTAGGGTGATTTTCGGGTTCAAAACCCAGGAATAGAATACCTACTAACTAAATTGCATCACGGGATGTGTCGGGGATATACCCCGCGGTATGACCCGGCCGGAGTCATAACCCGGCTGGGACTTGGTAAACCGGCGGACAGTTAAGACAGAGAGTTAAGATAGATGGATAAGATAGACGGTAAACCGACGAGTGGTAAAACGGCAGGTGGTAGGACAGATGGTAACACCGGCAGGAGTTAAGTCAATCATAAACCGACAGACCATGTTAAACCGGTAGACCATGTTAAACCGATAGACTATGTTAAACCAGCAGACGGTAATAACTGGGTTGCCAGGGGTTATGAAGCCCATGAAGGGAAGTCAAAATAGTTTAAGTCTTAGTCCGAGATGGACTCTACATGTAACCTGCCCCTTCAACTTATATAAGGAGGGGCAGGGCTCCCCAAAGAGGGACAAGCAAGAAACAATCTCTAGGGCTAGACACAACTAGAGGAGAGCCAGTTTACGGTGACTCCCTCATGATCATAATGAGATCTAGCCTCAAACAACATGTAGGGTTGTTATCGGATGATGTTTCCCGGGGCCCGAAGCTGTCTAAACCCTTGTCTTGTGTTGCGTCTCTCGATTCCGCTCAACCCCTCTCAAGCTACCACATAGATGCGTTGGCCTCGCGACTAAGTCCTCACACTAAGGACATCTGACGTGTTACTTCTACGACAGTTGGCGCCCACTATGGGGCCCACACATGGTGGGGTTGAGTTCTTGAAGGGTGCTCTTCAGGGATCAAGAAGTTCACAATTGTCGGACGAGGAAAAGCCAGTTGAAAAGATCTACATCAGGTTCAAGTTCATTGGTTCAGATCTGTAATCTATGAGATTTGAGTTAAAAAAAAGAAGAGAGAAGCTGGAGCCGCAAGCCGCTGCATGCAACCTGGTTATAGTTAGTCCAAAGCCAGATCAATTTCGAGAGCACTGTTGTCAGAAGCTGAGACAGATAAAAGTTTTTTAAAGCGCATGCCAATACATCCAGGATTTGTCTGATTATTACGACGACTACCCAATAACGGATTATCTCTGTCCCAATTGAAAGACGGAGACGCACCCGAATCCACTAAAGCAACTGAGTCTACATCAAGTCTCGAGGCAGTTTATTCGAATAGTAACCCGATCGGTTACGTTACTGTGTGATTGAAGCAGCATAGTTCAGGTGATGGTGACTATTTTTTAATTCCAGGAACAAGCACCCACGTGAAGTTGGACAAAACAGGATGTTAAATCAATTGCTACTCCACCTAATATTCAAGACCTTTTTTTTAAACAATTTGAGATGGGGACATACGTGGAGT
This sequence comes from Triticum dicoccoides, assembly GCF_002162155.2. Lineage (NCBI taxonomy): Eukaryota > Viridiplantae > Streptophyta > Magnoliopsida > Poales > Poaceae > Triticum > Triticum dicoccoides. The sequence continues at coordinate 316,314,680 of NC_041383.1, read as the reverse complement.
AAGCCGGCAAAAGGAGGACTCAGTCAAACTCGTCATTACTGCCGGCAACTTGGACTCGGACAGGTGCAGTGCATAAAAAAACGAAAAAAACCCAGGACGGTTGGCCATGACCAGGAAACGACCGTATCTTCACCTCGAGGCACCCGCCCCCTGGGTCACTGGCGAGCCACTTCAAGCCGGCCTTGTTCCACTTCTACTTCGACCTCATTTTTCTTGGTCAGAGCCGTTAGTAATTTTGCCTCTATGACACAACTGGAAGAAGTTGAAGCCCACATGCCGTTCTGGTCGGTTTGCAGACCATGACTAAATATTTAAGGGCAAGCTGGACCTGGAGACAGGGTCTACGTATAAAGATGTCGCCCGAATAAATCAGGTGATAATTATCCTATATATTGTTTGTTAAGTGAAAATTGATTTCTTTCAACAAACAACTATTCTGCCCTGCTGTATTTTTTGTACGCAGGACAATTATGTTTACACCGCGGGTTTGGAGCATGAGCTGGCAACATTCTATGCCAGCGTTTGTCTGTGCCACACTGCCCGAGGAATGGGCGTGCGCAATTTACATCAACATGACGCGGTTGATTCGCCCGGCTTACAACGCCTCGGACGACTCGCTCCGTCCGCTCTTGCGGCTGGTTCACGCGTCCTCACTGGTTTACAATGCGGAGGACAACTTGCTCGTCTGTGCCGGTTTACAACACTGCGGCTGACTCATCTGTCTAGGCCGCCTCTGATGTTGCGGGCATTTTACTGGCCGCCCTGTGGTCCGGCCTATCCGAAGTGCTGGCTTGACTAATGGATTTTACGCACAGATCATGTGTCGTTCACAAAAAACAGGTGATATCCATCTAAATTTATTTATTAAAAGCTTATTCTTTTTTTGTCAAAGAACAATTATTCTGCCCTGTAACATTTTTACACAGGACAATTGTTTATGCCATTATACTGCGGATGCACGTTCGGCTATGCCGTGCAGCTTCACGGACACGCATATCGCGGTCCGGTTTACATCAACGCGCCGGCCGACTCGCCCGTTCGGACCAACTTACAACACAACGGATAACTCGCCCGTCCGCTCTCGCGGCAGGTTCACGCGTCCGCGTCAGTTTACAATGAGGAGGACAACTTGCTCGTCCGCACCAGCTTACAATGCCGCGGTCCACTCATCTGTCTGTGCCACCTCTGATCTTGCAGACGTATTTCCCGTCCGTCTCTCGCGACCTGGTCTACATCAACATGTCAAGCCGCACCTGTTTGCATGAGCTGTTCATTGAGAATGAGCAAGTCACAGCCTGGGTAGCCTGGTTTTATTTCAACAAAATGAAGGCAAATTATCACATACTATCAACCGCCGTCTGCACTGGGTAGCCCAGTGGGCAGGCGCACAAGTCGCCACCACTACAGTTTGGTTAACTTCAAATAGCCTTAGAAGGAACGATTGGCTGAGTTGCTGAAATGGCTCATACGGGATCATTTATAAACCGCCGCGGTCACCTCAACCTTCTGTGGATTTACATCATGCTATCAACACCAATGATATGCCATTTATGCCGGTTTATATCACGGTCCAATATGGAGAATCTCAAGCCAACTCCTCGAGTCACCTTGAGACTCGGGGGCTACAATGATATGACTCAGCAAATTTCTGTGGTTTTCAGTGAAGTCAAGAAGCCCAGGACGTTGGAGGGAAAGATAACCCGGTCCCAGAGGCTACTGCCTTATTGGCGAAAATTTAAAAGCCATCACAAGAATTTTCCGGTTCCAAATAAAGAATGTCTGTTTAAGATCCGATTCAAGGGACATTTGTTCCCCCACAAAGCTCTGAAGCTCTCAAATCCGGTTTAACAATTTCTGGTTTGAAAAAGAATTAACTTCTCGCAAGTTCGAGTTTAAAGGCCGTCAGATAAATTCCGACTGAAAATAAAGATTCCGGTTTCAGGTCCGGTTCAAGGGAAAGATGTCTCGCATACAGCTCTAACACTCTCAATATCCGGTTCAAAATCCTGGTTCAAGAAGAATTTATCTCATGCAATAAGTTGAAGGTTTCCGAAGAGGACCTGCTGCCCTAACGCGCGGTTCAAACATGGGTATCCTGCCTTATGGGATCATCTTCATATGATCACTTGGGGGCTTTCTGTTCAAACATAGGTGTGTTCACCAAAGAGAACATAGCATTACTACCCTCTTGATGCAGCTATCAAGCCAATATTATCATAAGGGGCCAAAGAGAGTTTGTTGCACAGCACAACTCAAACATAGGCACCCGGCGAGCATAGCTCAAAAATATAGCAAATGGGGGCTTCAGCTGACAAAGCGGAGTCCTGTCCATTAATCCGGCTATCACGCCACAACAAAAGCTTGGGAGCTTCACACCCAAGGGGCCAAAGAGAGTCTTGTTGCTACGCACAGCTCAAACATAGGCACCCATAGAGCACAACTCACAAAGTTACTTGGGGGCTCTTTGTGCAACGCAACAAAGAGTTTGAAAGGACCCTTGTAATTGGGTATCGACCCATGGCTTGGAAGCCTGCTGTATTCACCTAAAACCCTGGGTTAACCTGCCTTCATCAAGTAAGCCACTCCTATCCAGGTAATCCTGGCATGACCCGCCGAACGTTTGACAAGTTAATCTTATAAAGACCCTGAACTTGTCAAAGTTAAAACGACGATTGGTTAGTTGGAGGTCCATCTTAAAAGGCTTTGTCAAATGGTTTAACTCAGCGGCCTGGCAGCCCATGAAAAGCCTCGAATTTGGGCCTGGCAGCCCTTGAAAAGCCTCGACTACACGATTTTATTTGCCTTTGTCAAGATTTTTCTCTTTTGATAAATTTTATGTTGAACCGGCGTCTATTGACCCGGCGTGACTATCAGTCATCAAATTAACCCGGTGTTCATTAACCCGGCTCGACTTTCAACTACAAGTTGTCAGTACATAATCACTTATAATTGGGTGTTTATTGACCCGGCCTGGCTTTGGACTATAAGTCGCCAATATATATTTGGATTGCGCCATTGGAATTATAGGCTTATAAATCAATGGGCATATTATTCAAATAGCCAACATGGCTGGATTTTTATTATGGTTATCAATAACCAGTATTATGATTAAGGTTTTCAAAGTCGCTTTAGTGCAATGGCTATCATATTATCAATAGATATGATTTATTCTACAATTGAAGGAATAGTCCCGAGTTGTTGTAGGCTTACGACCTGGCACTTGGGGGCTACATTATTTCAGTTGAAATTACATCAAATACACAAGTCTCATGTCGCTGCAAGCATGCACCATGACACTTGGGGGCTAATGCAAAGTCAGTTTTTGCTCACCTTATTGAAGACCCGACTCATCACATTGTAATGAGCCGGCCCTTGGGGGCTCCCAATTGCCTCTGTCAACAATTTAAGGTACAAAGCTTTTTATCCATTACATTGAAGGGTCCACTGCTCAGTTGGTAAATCACAAGGCTCTTAACCTTGTGGACGTGAATTCAAGCCCCATGATGGGGGTTACATCATATGATGTTATTTTCATTGAAGTATATATAAAAGTCCCAGCTAAATATTATCTTACCGAGCTGGCCCTTGGGGGTTACACGTTGCTATTCAAAGTTTACAAGATTATATTTACAAAGTCCATGCTCATTATTGCATAATGACTCAGCCCTTGGGGGCTACACTGGTTGAAGTTTTTATGAGCATCAAGCAATTACAAGTCCCATGTTGCTACAAGCACGACAATCCGACACTTGGGGGCTACATATGTGGAATACTCAATTCTCACTAGTGATTGAGATGAACAACCTGGATTTCTTCAAGATTGTGATATTTATATTGAAGCAAGTCTTAAGCTGTTGCTATGCTACCTTCTTAAGACTTGGGGGCTACAAGTGATAGGCATATAAGAGGTATATTCTCAAGATGGATGTTAACTACAAGTATGACCCGGTGTTATCAATATTTATAAACCGGTGATCTTGGCAATGATAAACCGGCAAGTTCTACGTCCTTAAACCGGCTGAAGATCAGATGAATATTTCAAGGACCAATATTGTTTTTAAGCATTGGGAGCTGAATCAAAGAAGTTATTCTTCACAATATTTCTCTATGACAAACCAATGTTCGCGAATTGATTATGAAGCTGGCCTATTGACCCGGATTTTCTAGAAGGAAATGATAAGGATTTAAAGATGCTCAGGATCAGTTTAACATGGATAAATCCAAATTAAACGGGGGGGTAATGTCGGGGATATACCCCACGGTATGACCCGGCCGGAGTCATAACCCGGCTGGGACTTGGTAAACCGGCGGATGGTAAACCGGCGGACAGTTAAGACAGAGAGTTACGATAGATGGATAAGACAGACGGTAAACCAGCGAGTGGTAAACCGGCAGGAGGTAAGACAGATGGTAACACCGGCAGGAGTTAAGTCAATCATAAACCGGTAGACCATGTTAAACCGGCAGACCATGTTAAACTAGTAGACCATGCTAAACTGGCAGACGGTAATAACTGGGTTGCCAGGGGTTATGAAGCCCATGAAGGGAAGTCAAAATAGTTTAAGTCTTAGTCCGAGATGGACTCTACATGTAACCCGCCCCTTCAACTTATATAAGGAGGGGCAGGGCTCCCCAAAGAGGGACACGCAAGAAACAATCTCTAGGGCTAGACATAACTAGAGGAGAGCCAGTTTACGGTGACTCCCTCATGATCATAATGAGATCTAGCCTCAAACAGCATGTAGGGTTGTTACCGGATGATGTTTCCCGGGGCCCGAAGCTGTCTAAACCCTTGTCTTGTGTTGCGTCTCTCGATTCCGCTCAACCCCTCTCAAGCTACCACATAGATGCGTTGGCCTTGCGACTAAGTCCTCACACTAAGGACATCTGACGTGTTAATTCCACGACAGGATGCGTTCGAGAATGATGGCCAGAATGATCACACTGGGAACACAGAACATGGCTAGATTAGTAGGTGATACTCTAGACACCTAGGGTCATAATAATAGCTCCATCATAAATGCCGAGGCAGTACCTCAACACACTAGTTAGTGTGGTTGCTCTGGCACAAGGAAACTTCGGGAACGGAGAGAAGGGATTTGCAAATGCATCAGATTGTTTAGAAACCTAGGACGACTCGGACAGCATAACGGCTGTAAATGCTCAAAAAGATTTGAGACATGCTACTAAAATGGTGGCATAACCACTCAGGAGCACAATATCAAGGTTTCGAGATCAAAAGTTAACATACGGGAGTAGTATAGACTACACTGAGATTTGAATCCATCAATCCTGTAAATCTACAGATTAGTAACATGTGATCCTAATGGAAAGAAGAGATAGCCTAGTTCCTTAACCCCGTAGGAAAGATAAGATGACTCGAATCAGAAGGCATAAGGTATAAGGAGTAAAAAGAGCCTTACGTTCCATCCCACAATCAATTCCCTTATATAGCTAAAGAATTTCTAGACTTAACTTCGACCAGTTTGGCTTGGTAATCCTACAAGCAGTCAGGCCCTGATACCAAAGCTGTCAGGACCCCGACTCAATGCCACACCGATCTAGCAGGTAACACCTCATATCACTTTGCGGCCTCACGCACAGTATCCCCACGGGTGTCGCCTTACCAGGCCTGGGACCGTTTGCGCCTTATGGCACACGTATATGATAGTATCGTTAGCATCCATACGGCAAGGAGCCTGGCTGACATGGCTAGCCGTCAACCCAAAGTGGCACTAACTTACTGGGACATGCATACATGACCCAACAATGAACGTGTCGGTCATCAGCGAGTGAATCCGGGCTGTAGCAGCTGGGCTAGCAGGACTCCGGTAAACTGGGCTGTAGCAGGCTAACAGGACTCTGGTAGACACCGCGTGACATTTCCCCGAAGGGATAGACACAAGAACGAAGAAGGACACATGCCGGCTAGCCTAAGTGTTCTGGAGCCGTAGCAAGCTACCAGGGCTCAGTGGAAGCACTAGGAGACATTTCCCGGTAAGAGAGGCTACCATGGATAAACAACTAGATAGTCATATCCCACACATACCAAGCATTTCAATAACATACACATAATATGCTCGATATGTGCAAATACAACACCGCATCACAACATGGCATCACAACATGACTCTACAACTCAAGTATTCTATTCAATAGGCTCCAAGGAGCGAGATATCATAAACATGAGTCTCATGACCCAACATTCAGAGCATACAAGTCAAAGCACAAACAGAAGCTTAACATGTCTGAGTACAGACATCTACAAATGAAAAAGGCTGAGAAGCCCGACTATCTACCAGATCCTGCCAAGGCACAAGATCGTAGCTGAGGTAACAAGATAAACGTCAAAGTCCACGGGGAACTACTAGCGAGACTGAAGTATCTCTGCAAAAACATAAATTAAGTAAACGTGAGTACAAATGTACCCAGCAAGACTTACATCAGAACTAACTACATATGCATCATCATCAACAAAGGGGATGGTGGGGTTTAACTGCAGCAAGCCAGCTTTGACTCGGTGGCTATCCTGAACTACGACTGTAAGTAACTCTTTGAGGTGGCGCACACGAGTCCACATATTCACCATATCAATACACCACTATGGATCCGCTCTCGTCTCCCTACGAGAACGCCATCCATAGCACTCACGCTTATCTTGCGCATTTTAGAGTATCCACTTTCACTTGTCTATGTACTGTATAGACAACCCAGAGGTCCTTTACCATGGACGCGGCTATTTGAATAGATTATTTATAACCCTGAAGGGGTGTACTTCTTCACACATGTTTCCACCACTTAGTGTCTGCACACGACATGTGCTCGGCAGACTTCAAGCGAAAGCTGACGTGGGTGTAGAACACGACCTACCTAAACACTCAAGTCTCTAGTCCAGGTTTATTTCCTATTCAGGTTCCATCCACAGGGACTCCGGCCGAGGTTTCCACATATGGCCCCGAACGATGTATACATGGTTCCGTGACCCAAAGGGGCGCCCGACATACCCGGCCACGTGCCTACCGCATCACAGCCCACCGCTCGGGTCAGTGCAGCGCACGGCCTCTAGCATACTACAAACACCAAAAACTACTTGCAACTCCTGGACAGAGGACAAGGGTGGTTAAGAAGTCGAGCAGGGTCATATTTTAGGGCGCAATGCATGGTAGTAGTTGTTTCATTGATCACAAACATAGAAATCAGTTCCTAAGGACGACATCAATGAGACAACCCACCATGTACTCCTACATGGCCTCTCACCGCTACCTTTACCAAATCATGTTCACACACTTGGCTCACACATAGTAGGACATGTCCATCACCATTCCAATTCATCCCCGATGAATCAGACCTGACTCAACTCTAAGCAGTAGTAGGCATGACAAACAAGCATGAATGAGTAGGCACATTAGGGTTCAAACAACTCCTACTCATGCTAGTGGGTTTCATCAATTTTAGTGTGGCAATGACAGGTCATGCAGAGGATAAGGGGTTCAACTACTACAGCAAGTAACTATTGAATCGTTGTTGTCCTAATGCAGTAAAGAGAGCAGGAGTGAGAGAGTGGGATTTTATCGGAATTAACAAGGGGGGTTTTCTTGCCTGACACTTCTGAAGATAGTATAGTTCTTCATCGGTGTCATTGATCACATCATCGGAACCACGTCTGTCGAGAGGGGACAAACACCGGCAAACAAGGAAGAACACAATCAATGCAATGCACAATATGATGCATAATCATGACATGGCAATATGCTGTGATCTGAGGTAATGCAACTAGCAATAGATTAAATGGAGTTGCTTTGAATCCAAGATTCAAATTCAAACTCCATATGTGGATAACCAAATGCCATTTATATGATTTTTCCAAAAAAGCAACTACAACTTGTTCTAACATGCATGAAACCAAGTCAGATGGATAGATTGGATTTTTCTGATCATTTTGCATATATAACATATTTGATTCTGAGTTATGGTTGAATTTCTATGAATTTTTGAAGTTTTGCGCATTTTCTGGAATTTTCTGAGTTAAATTTAATACACAAAATGAGTTATTGCGTCAGCACTGCGTCACTGTGACATCAGCAGGTCAATGGACCCGGTCTAGGTCAAACCTGACATGTGGGGTCCACACATCAGTTACACATGGTCTAATCCCGGTCAAACCCAGCGTTGACTGGGGTTTGACCAGGGGTAGGGCCCACTGTCAGTGCTGTTAGGGGGCTTAGCTGGCAGGGTTAGCACCTGATGACGTCCACGTCGACAGTCTCCGGAGTTTTGCCGGCGACGACCAAAACAACAGCGGAGACTCGCCGGAATCGTGCTACGGGTGTAGGCTGGGCATGCGGCTTGGCTCTACGGCGAGCTGGATGTGTGCCGCATCCAGTGGTGCAGGCGGTTGGGTGCGGGGTGGCCTGAAACGATGGTGACGATGACAACCGCGGTGACCGGAGCTCGGGAGGTGACGGAAACGGGGCTACATCGGTCAAATCTAGCAACGTCTTGCACTTGCCGAACCCACGGGTGCTCACGAACCCAACGGATACACGCACGGGACCCGAAGGTCACTGGAGCTGCGCTAGCGATGAGCTCGGCGGAGGTGAGCTTTAGCCTCAATGGCGGCGGTGGCTACGAGGCAAAAATGACGTGGGGAAGCGAGGGGAAAAGCGTCGAAGCTCACAAGGAGGTCGATGAGTAGCTCAGCGTGCTCGGGGATGCTCGGTGGTCGGCGAATCAAGTGACAGCGTTTGTCGGAGCGGATGAGGACGATGGCAGCGGTGACGACGTTGTAGGTCATCCGCGGGCACGTTCTTCAGCTTGGAGCTTCACGGCATCGAGGCGGAGCTAGAGGTCACAGCCACGGGGCAAGGGGACGGCGGTGGGCGCGGTGGTGCTCGTTGGCGGTCTCGGGCGCGTCCGGGGAGGAGCGTGGGAGAGACACAGAGGAGGGAGAGAGGCACAGGGAAAGTGAGAGGGGTCGAAGGGGTCGCATGTCGTTTGTAGCCAGCTCTAGTCGGACAGCAGCAAGCAGGAGGTGGCGAGCTATGGCACGCGCGCGGACACGCCTCTGCCAATAGGCAGAGGTTGAAGATGGCTCTGCCCCTGGTGGGCTGGGCCACCAGTTGGGCTGGCCAGTGCAGCTGGGCCGACTACATGTAAGGCCAGTTAGGTTTCCTCCTTCTCTGTTTTTTTTTCTATTTTGGTTTCTGTTTTCTATTTTTGCAATTTGTTTTTGATTTGGTAAAAACACCAAATCATTTCTATAAATCCTAAAATTAATTATGGGCAATAACTGAATTATCTCAGAGGCCCTTAGCTATTTCCAGAATTGTTGGGGCATTTAATAATATTTACATGCCCAAATTCAAATATTTTCTGACTTAAATTCTGTGCCCAACTTGTTCCTTAAATATGTTCATTATTTTTGGTATGGATCAAAGCCATTGCCAAAAATATCAAACATCAAAGAAGAGCATTTTGGGTTCTTCAATGCAATTTATTTAAGCTGGACCTATTTGGATTTCAAAGTGCCAGGGTTTGATCATCCCCCATTTCAAATTTTCAATGAAAGTTAAACATGATGCAAGCATTATGCAACACCAGGCAGTACCAGAAGCTAGGGATGTGATAGGTCCCCACGAAGCGATTCGGGGATAGGCACCTCCGGGGCCAGCTATGCTGCGGGAGCCGTTTCCTCCCGAGGCTGGGCTTCAAAGCCTCGAGAGAGCAGTTCCTCTTCAGGAGCGATAGGGGTCGTTATGCCCTCTGCGCCGGGGCTGTGGCGACCGCGGCAGCATGTTTGACCTCGGCGGCCCGGCATCCCCCTTCTTCTTCTTCACCACTGGTTGTGGTCTGATATCAAGTGAAGATATTAAGCACCACACCAAGAGCGAGGGCAAGAAGGGGCACTTACTGGTCCATGGCAACATAGTTCCTCTTCAGGCCCACAAGCGCGGGCTTCACGGGCGCGGGCGGTGCAATGTTCTTGCGAGCTGGCGAGCACGCGGCCTGCACTGCATCCGATGGTGGCGGCAAAGCAGGAGCACTGCTCAGCAGAATCAACGTTGGCCTGCCCCTCTTTGGGACCGCTCACCTGTGCTTCTTCGAAGGGGTCCCCCCCGATCTTGTCGTGACCCTGGCAGGGCGAGCCAACTCCCTAAATGGGTGCGCACCTGTGTCATCGTCGTCAGAAAGGTCGCGGAGGAGGTCGCTCTACATGGGAGGAGAGGTCCCCCTTGAGGGAGTCCTAGATAAGGGGGTATCCGGACAGCCGAACTATATACTTTGGTCGGACTGTTGGACCATGAAGATACAAGACTCAAGACTTCGTCCCGTGTCCGGATGGGACTCTGCTTTGCGGGAAGACAAGCTTGGCCATCCGGATGTTAGATCTCCTTCTTTGTAACCGACTCTGTATAAACCTAGCCCCCACCGCTGTCTATATAAACCGGAGGGTTTAGTCCGTAGGACAAGAACAATCATAATCATAGGCTAGCTTCTAGGGTTTAGCCTCTATGATCTCGGGGTAGATCAACTCTTGTAATACTCATATCATCAAGATCAATCAAGCAGGAAGTAGGGTATTACCTCCATCGAGAGGGCCCGAACCTGGGTAAAACTTCGTGTCCCCTGCCTCCTGTTACCATTAGCCTTAGACGCATAGTTGGGGACCCCGTACCCGAGATCCGCCGGTTTTGACACCGACATTGGTGCTTTCATTGAGAGTTCCTCTGTGTCGTCGCAGCAAGGCTTGATGGCTCCTTCAATCGTCAACAACAATGTGGTCCAGGGTGATACTTTTCTCCCCGGACAGATCTTCATGTTCGGCGGCTTCGCACTTCGGGCCAATTCACTTGGCCATTTGGACCACATCGACAGCTACGGCCCTGGCCATCAGGTCAGGTTCGGAAACTTGAACTACACGGCCGATATCCACGGAGACTTGGTCTTTGATGGATTTGGGCCTACGCCAGGAGCGCCGAACAGTCACGACGAGCACGAATTAGACCTGCTGTTAGACAATATTAGGGACATCGCGCCTGCAATAGCTCCAGACCTAAATCCGGGGCAGATCGCATCGTCCGAGGACAGGTAGATGGACCCCGCCCTGGAGGCCGTGTACTCATCGGCGATAGGGACGAACACAGACTTCATCCCTAAGGAAGCCCGTGTCACCGGACCCCCGGACTTGTGTCCGGCTGTAGGTTCCAGACCGCGCGCACCCGAGCCACCGAATTCGGTTGGGCTCCGGTAATGGAGTTCACCGCTGCGGATATCTTTCACCACTCGCCCTTCGGCGACATGCTGAATTCATTAAGGTCTCTCTCTTTGTCAGGAGACACTTGGCCGAACTATGTCCGGCTCGAGTGGGAGGCAGGCGGCGAGGAAATTTGTTATCCACCCACCACCCACTTCATTGCCACTGTCGATGATTTGACCGACGTGCTCGACTTCGACTCTGAAGATATCGATGGTGTGGACGACGATGCAGGAGAAGAACAGCAACCACTGCCCACGGGGCGCTAGACAGCCACCTCCTCATATAATATATATATGGTGGACACTCCCAAAGAAACCAATGGCGATGAGGCAACAGAGGATAACCCCTTACGGAAGAAATCAAAGCATGGGCGTCATCGATGCCGCTCTAAGCCCCGCCACAACAATACCGGCACAGGAGAGAAAACAATCCGGATGGTGCCGAAGATGAATACAATCCTAATCAGCCTGCCTTCGAGCAGGCCGAACAGGAAGACGGGCAGGTTCGCCCAGATGAACAGGCGACAGACGGATACATGGAGGAGGACAACTACATGCCCCCCTTCGAAGACGAGGTGACCCCCGGCGACCATGAATTCAGCGTACCCGAGGATCCCGTAGAGCAGGAGCACTTCAAGCGCCGGCTTATGGCCACTGCGAGAAGCCTGAAAAAGAAGCAGCGGCAGCTCTAGGCTGATCAAGATCTGCTCACAGACAGATGGACCGAGGTCCTGGAAGCCGAGGAATATGGACTCGAGCGCCACACCAAAGGTTACCCAAAGCACAAGTTGCTACCTCAACTCAAGGAGGAGCCCATACTACCAGCACGGGACGAGGCTAACCGGCCACCTCGTGGTCGGGATAAAACGGCATATCACCCTGAATACCAGCCCACACCCCCACGCCAATACACCATGGCCCGGGGTAATAGGCAGGATCTGCGAGACATGTTGGAAAACAAAGCAGGTCAGCCAAGATCGATTTACGAATCGCGGGGGCGCGCCCCAACACTTGACGATGATCGTCATGCCGGATACACTATCAACAAGTCCGGCCGGGCCGAACATAGCCGACCAGACTTATTCGAACTGCGTAGTACATAGCCCGACATAGAGGCGCTACACACCTCCTATGCTTCACTGACGAAGTAATGGATCACGAATTCCCAGAAGGGTTTAAACCCATAAACATCGAATCATACAACGGCACAATAGACCCCCGCAGTATGGATCGAAGATTTCCTTCTCCACATTCACATGGCCCGCAGTGACGATCTATATGCCATCAAGTATCTTCCCCTTAAACTCAAAGGACCGGCCCGACACTGGCTAAATAGTCTGCCAGCAAATTCCATCGGCAGTTGGGAAAACCTTGAGGATGCGTTCCTCGACAACTTCCAAGGCACTGACGTGCGACCACCGGATGTTGATGACTTGAGTCACATTACCCAACAGCCCGGAGAGTCAGCCAGGAAGTTCTGGACTCGGTTCCTAACTAAAAAGAACCAAATTATCGACTGTCCGGACGCCGAAGCCTTGGTAGCCTTTAAGCATAATATCCACGACGAGTGGCTCACCCGACACCTCGGCCAGGAAAAACCGAAGTCCATGGCGGCCCTCACGACACTCATGACCCGCTTTTGCACGGGCGAGGACAGCTGGTTGGCTCGCAGTAGCACCACGCCAATAAACTCCGGCACTTCAGATGTCCGCGACAATAACGGCAAGCCACGGCACAACAGACATAAGCGTCAGAACAATGGCGACAAAACCGAAGACACGACAGTTAACGCCGGATTCAGTGGCTCAAAATCCGGTCGGCGGAAAAAGCCGTTCAAAAGAAATAATCAGGGATCCTCCAGTCTGGACCGCATTCTTGGTTGCTCGTGCCAAATTCATGGCACCCCTGATAAGCCAGCCAACCACACTAACAGAGATTGCTGGGTGTTCAAACAGGCTGACAAGATAATACCGAAAACAAGGACAAGGGGTTGCACAGCGACGACGACGAGGAGCCCCGGCGTCCGAACACTGGGGGACAAAAGAAATATCCTCCCCAGGTGAAAACAGTAAACATAATCTATGCCACCCACATTCCCAAACGGGAACGAAAGCGAGCACTAAGGGACGTCTATGCGATGGAGCCAGTCGCCCCAAAGGTCAACCCATGGTCAGCCTGTCCGATCACTTTTGATCATAGGGATCACCCTACCAGCATCCATCACGGCGGTTCAGCCGCATTGGTCTTTGACCCAATCATCGACGGATTCCACCTCACGCGAGTCATTATGGATGGTGGCAGTAGCCTGAACCTGCTTTATCAGGACATAGTGCGCAAAATGGGCATCGATCCTTCAAGGATCAAGCCCACCAAAACCACCTTCAAAGGTGTAATTCCAGGAGTAGAGGCCCGTTGTATGGGCTCCATAACACTAGAAGTGGTCTTCGGATCCCCGGATAACTTCCAAAGCAAGGAGTTAATCTTTGATATCATGCACTGCTTGGACGAACTGCATTCACTTGATTCAATGCGGTACCACACTATGCATACCTCAAGCTCAAGATGCTAGGACCTCGCGGGGTTATAACAGTCAATGGAAACATAGACCGCTCTCTCCATACAAAAGAGCACACTGCGGCCCTCGCGGAAGAAGTACAAAGCAACCTTCTCCGGCAAACCGCCAATTCAGCGACAACAACCCCAAGCTCCGTCAAGCGAGTCCGGAGTACTCTGCAACAGGATCACCAGGCACGCCAAGAGCATGACTAGCAGTCCGGCCTCCGCCCTAGCCCCATCCAGGAAGCATTTGTGTCGCGCATTGTCGGGGAAGCTGATCCACAAACACCTATGGGGCCGGCGGACCGGGCCCCTTTCGGTTCAGCGGGGGGCGGAGGTCGCACGAAGAGCGGATCGAGGTGAAGCACACGAGCCGTTTACCCAGCTTCGGAGCTCTCCGGAGAGATAATACTCCTACTGCTGCTTGTCTTATTATATAGTGTTCTTGCTCGAGAGAGCTAATTGTTTTTCTGGCTTCCGAATCAGTCGAACCCCCTCTACGTTGCGCATGGGCCTCCTTTTATATGTTCAAGGGGTCACCGACAGGTGGCAATGCAGAGAAGGGTAAAAGCGTAAAAAGTGTTGCGGTTGGTACACCTACTTGCACAGTGTATCCTACCTAACCCTGACGGCAGGGGACAAAGGCATTAAATGCCCGTCTGTGTCGCCCAAACAGTGCAGAAAGGGACCGTCAGGGGCGCCACCATTCGCCATGATGGCGATCTTGTCAGTGTCGCATGCCACCGCGCACCGCTGGCTGCACAGCCTCACGCCACGCGCGCCTGGAAAGGCCCCCAGAGCGACATGTTAGCGGATGTGCTGGAGCGTGGGTACAGAGTGGTTACTTGCCGCGGTCGTCGTCTTGTCGCGCCCGGAAGCTTGTCGCTCACCAGGCCTCGAGATGCCTTGGTTGGTCTTCCCGGCAAGCTCCTCTTGCCGGGGCCTTGTTGCCTTGCCGGGATGCGACGCTCGTCGCGGCAAGTTCCTTGGGATGCCTTGGTTGGCCTTCCCGGCAAGCTCCTCTTGCCGGGGCCTTGTCTCCTTGGCTTGAATACTTTGTTCTTGAATGGCTCCAAGGGAACCACGGAGGACCTTGGTGGTTGCCCGGCAAGCCTTGCCGCAGGGTGCTGCAACTGCCCGTGCACAAGTTCGGGATACTAGGTTACCCCTACTCTAGTACACCGACAGGAGTCCCCGGGCCTGGGCCACACACAGTGCCGAGCGCTATTGGGCCAGGCCCAAAACAGGGCACAGGCACACGCGGCCTGGGTCACGCCGTATCCTGCTCCGTATCCACCGCGCCCTCCCCGAACGGCACGCGTTGAATGCGGCATCGTGGGAGGGATCGTGGGTGGTTTCTTTATTCGGAAGGGCAAAACGTCCGCCCCCTCCCTCTTTATAAGCAAGGGAAATAGGGGCAGTTTGCCCACTTCGCCGGTTGCTACTCCATTCTCCAAAATCTCCGCCGCTCTCCTCCTTCTTCTCAAAGTCGAAAGAGAGCAGCGC
>NC_041383.1:316294798-316299019 GCF_002162155.2 Triticum dicoccoides | reverse complement strand
ACCACCTCCGCCATGGCTCCAAAAGCCGACAAGGGGAAGGGCGTGAAGTCGGCCGAGGCGCAGCGGCTTGCGGCGCTGCGGAAGGAGCGGGCCCTCTTCCCCCCTCAGCTCGGTGTGCAGGAGCTGAGGGAGTACTACTATATCTTCTGGTTGACGGAGATGTGTGCGCATCCGCGCACGAGGGTACTCCCAGCTGCAGCATCGGAACTGGCTCCAAGCGGGTACCCCTTCTTCGCGTTGTTCTTCTACTGCGGGCTCTGCCCGCCTTTTTCTGATTTCTTCTGCGACATTATGAACACCTACGGGTTCCGCCTCCTTGACTTCACCCCCAACGCCGTTCTGACCATGGCAGTTTTCGCACATCTGTGCGAAAACTTTGTCGGAGTCCACCCAAACGTGGCCCTTTTCCGCCACTTCTTCATGCCTCGGGTTGAGAGAGGAGAGCCTCTTGCCAGCGGGATTGCTTGGATCTCGAGAGTCGGCAAAAAGGAAGCGTATCTGGAGGGTTAGCTCCGTAGCAAGTGGGAGGAGTGGAGAGCAGAGTGGTGCTGGATCGTCAAGGAGAACCCGCAGCCGTTCACTGCCCTGCGCCAAGCCCCAATAGTGCACGGCAATGATTGGAGTAATGTGGCCCCGGAGGACGACAGGCTAATAATTGCCGTCACCCGGATCCTTCGCCTCAGGCTTGCCGGGCTCATTCTAGGCGCCGTTGGCGCAGATTTCCTTCGCCGCCGCATCGCCCCCCTGCAGGAGAGGGGGAGACCCGCCTGGGAGTTCAAGAACTCGGCGGATATCATGAGGCTGCGCCCGGGCCTCAATTTCAACTTCACGGTCTTGGAATTGGACGCGATGCTTCTGGAGCTGTTCAAGCGCGACCCTCAGCACCCATTTATGTTGCCGCGGAATGTCGTTCCATTGTGCAACAATTCTTCACTTGACCGCATCCGCGCGATGATGCCGTTGTGCGACTCGCACGGAATTACCCCAACTTGGCAAGAACCTGCGGATGACGTCGTGCGGGCGTTCTTTGATGACTTGGTAGAAGTGCCGGTCCGCGCTGATGAACAGAAGAGCCTCAACCGCGACACTACCAATGCGGAGCTGCGGCGCATCGCCACTAGGACGGAAGAGGCTGCGGCAGCAGCTGCCACGGGCGAGTTTGGGTTCACCGTGGAGGAGGCGGAGGCAGCAGAGGCGGCAAGCCTTGCCGAGCGCGAGGAGTTTGCCGGCGAGGAAGATCTTGCCGGCCCTGAAGCTGAGCCGAGCGAGCCCGGCGAGGAGGAGCCCGAACCTTCAGACAGCTTGCCGCAGGCAGAGCCCCCGGCCCCGCCAAGAAGGCGTCTCCGCAAGGCCGCGGACGCAGCGGGGCGGCAAATGGGTCAACAGCCGCCGAGCCACGCGACACGCTCTACCGCGGCAAGCACCGTTGCCGCGGGAGCGCTTCACGCTGCTGCGGCAACTGGAGCGGGGTCTTCCCGGTCCACCGCTGCTGCTCCTGCCAAGCGGGCTAGGGAGCCAACTCCTCCGCCTCGCCGCACCAGAGGCGAGCCGGACTTCGATCTCTCCGCGCTCAGCTCCGACGACGAAGAAGAAAAGTAAGATCCCCTTGCTGTCCTCGTAGTTCTTCAATTCTTGCTATCTTGTTGCTTTCCTCTTGTATCTGACTTGCTTCGATCTGAATCTATTCCTTTTCAGGACGCTGGCCCAGAGAGCAGCGAAGAGAGCCAAGGCCCCGGTGATTGTCATCGAAGATGATCCCACTGTGTCAGCAGGGGGTGTGTCTGAGACCACCTTGACGGACCCGGCAACTACTCCCCAAAGCAGCCCCCAACGTAAGTTTATAGTTTACTTCCTGCTGTTAGGCGTGCATGGGTGCTGTTTTCTCTACTGATATCTTGACTGTTGATTTGTGTAGGAGCAGAACAGCCCCACCAGGAATGCCCGGAAGCTGCTCGCGAAGTGCCATCTGCTTCGACTAGGCCGCCAAGGGAGGAGTCCCTGGCAAGGGAGCGCTCTCCGGCAAGGGAGAACTCTCCGGCAAGGGACAGTTCTCCGGCAAGGGAAGGCACCAGTGATCCTCCAGCGGTTGAGACCGCAACCGCAGATCCTAGCACAGGTAATCTTCTTGCCTGGAAACTTTCCTTGGGTTCTTCTTCTTCTAATTTTCTTTTCTGGATTTTTGCTTGATTTTTCTCCCTTTTTCGTTCTCAGATCCATCTTCTGCGGAGCCAATGGACACCGAGGACGCTGGCGAGGAGAACGCGCGTGGCAACAAAGACGACACCGCCGCCACTGAAGAAGAGGCCGGTGCTGATGATCCCGCCGGCGAAGAGGCCGCCAAGGCTGCCGCCGCAGAAGCTGGCGAGGAATCCGGTGATCGCACTGACGGCCCCGAGGCCGCAGTAGCGCCAGGCGCTGCGCCGACCGCCGATCCCTCCGCCGTTGTTGCAGAGCCAGGCTCCAAAGAGCCGCAGCCCGGCGCCTACCTGAAGGCCGGCGATGGCATTTTCATCAAGCTCCCCTGGGCGTCAAGCTCCAGGGCGCCGGTCGAAGGAGAAACCTTCAACGAAGAGGTGCTCGCCTCCGCTGGGCTGGCGCTTGTCGACACGCCAAGCAGCAGCAGCGACGACTCTGAGGAGGAGCGGCTGCTGCGGAAGCTGCTGTCTCTTTACCGCGCCCGCGAAGCCAAACTGGCGTCCCAAGAGGCGCTCATTGCAAAGGCGGGGGTTGACATTGAGAAGCGCGCGGAGGAGCTCCGGGGCCTCCGGTAGGAAACTCTCCGGTCCTTGGCGGAGGAGCGGGAGCAACTTCTCGAGGAGCAGAAAGCCTTCCTCCTCGAGAAGGCTGAAGCTGAAGAGAAGCAACGGCTTGTCTCCGAAAGGCTATCTGCGCAGGAGGGTGATTTGGCGCAGCGCAAGGTCAATCTTGACAGCCACAAGGAGGAGCTTGCCGCGCGCGAGCAAGCAATAGGCGGAGCGCTCAAGGAAGCAAAGGACGCCGCCGCAGCTGCTGAGGCCACCAAGAAGGAGCTGGAGATGAAGGTGGCGCAGCTGGAGGCAGATCTCAAGGCGAGCGGCGAGGAGCTTGGCGTGCTTAAGTGCGAGCGCGAGAAGGACGCTGCCGCTCATGGTGAGCTGCAGGGTCTTCTCGCTGAGAGGGGCAAGGAGCTCAGCGCCGCCAAGGATTCCAATGTAGACCTGGAGTTGAAGCTGGCCACGTTGACTCAGACGCTGGACGTCACCAGGGAGCGAGAGGTGACCTTGTCGGAGAAGGTCAAGGCCGACGAGGCGCTGCTGGCGAGTATCGCCGTTACCCAGAACTCATTCAGGGAGACTGTGGAGCACTGGACCGAGGGGCTGGTGAATATCGCCGCAGTCATTGACGGGGAGCTGGCGTAGCTGGGGATGGAGGACTTTGGGTATCCCTCCGACGAGCATCTCCAACCCAGCGCCAAGCTCAGCCTGTTCTTCAAGGGCATGGCGACGGCACTCCAGCGACTCCGGGAGGAGATCCCAAAGCAGCTGGCCGACGAGTCGCGCAAGATCTGCGCAGGAGCTCTCCAGAAGGTGCTGATGAAGGTGGCCTTCCGCAATCCAGGCCTCAACTTCACCAACGTCCTCAAATCCTTGCCGCCGGATGCTGATCGGGATGCGCTCAAGGCCCTTGTCGCACCCATTGTGGACAAGGTGAGCGAGATCAAGAGGGTTGAGGGCGATCGCGTAGATTAGGCCGTCCTTCTTTTCTTTTTCTTTGTCGCCGCTGGTCATGTCATGAGAACATTCTGTTAGAGCTGCGACAAGTCATCTTGTAATATAACTCTGTTTTGGGTAGAGATTTGCTATGTTATTTCCTTTACTTGATTCCCTGCTTTGTATGTTTTTACCCTATGCTTTTAGGGAACTTGTCAGCGCAGGCACATTTGTCGCGAGCGCTGAGTGCGGGACATCAGCAGCCTGCTGGCGATGCCGCTTCCGACAAGAAACCTTGTCGCAACTAGTCGCAGCTCACTTAAGTTGTTGAGCGGACTCGAAACAAAGTAAGGGTGCAACTAGCTACGAGTTGGTTCCTCCGCGCACAGGTTTTCCATACAAAGAACGGTCGTTCAAGGAATATAACTTAAAAATTTAAAACTGATTGCTCAAACTTTGGCAACTTAGCTTTTTTGTCGTTTGCTTCCCGGTAATGTGAAACTTGCTTGAACGACGCCTGGTCCACATCATA